>NC_135561.1:19069239-19146739 GCF_964340395.1 Glandiceps talaboti | reverse complement strand
TTTTAAATTTGACGTCTTGACCATGTATATGAATGGTTACATAACATTCATCTGCCTTGATCTGTGTGTTTTTCTTCAAGTGCATATTTGTCTTCTTCGTCTTTTTGTTTGACTTCCTGTGTACTGTGTTTACATATAGTTGAGTGGAATCTGTGTCATCGTCCTTTTCACTGCTGTACTTTTCTAATTCATGAACATATTTTTTTGTTCTGCAGTACTGGTGAAAATGATTCACTTTCTGACACTTGCGGCACTTCTTTCCATAAGCTGGACATTGTCGTCTTGGTTCCGCATTTTCCACATTCACCTCTCTTGTCAACTTTTGACTTTGGTCTTGCCCCTTCAGCATGGCACCTTTTCTTTGTGACATGTCTTTGTGACTTCACATCATGAACACTCGTGTCTTCTGAAATATCTTTTCTATTTTTCCGTGACTCTTCCCTTGATCTGCATATTTTCAGCAAGTTTTCTCAGGGCGGTAACATAATCATCAATTGTTTCATGCGGAGCTTGAAATCTTGTATTAAACTTGTAGCGTAATACTGTTAAATGCTTCTTTGGGTTGACATATGCATGTTTCTCAAACTTGTCTAGAACATCTTTAGGTACAGTGCTTTTGTCACCGTCTTCTTCAGAGAATTCAAATGTGTTGAATATTTCTCTGCCTTCAGAACCAATGATGTATTGGATTGCTTTACATTTGTCTACATCAGACTGATCACGATACCCAATGTCAAGATAGAGTTCCATGGATTCCCTCCATTCTTTCCATCTGTCTGCTTTGTTGCCTTCAGTAGCAAAATCCATTTCGTTTGGTTGTTTGAAGTTGTTACTTGCCATTTTGAGTCAAGAATTTGAATGAAACTTTACTTGTTGAGTTTCTTATGTTGAGCTTCCTATGGGTTTCTTTGTTCACTGCACTTGAACTGTGATTTTAGGGTGTGGCTGTGTGACTGGAATGTTTGGAGTGTAGATTTTCTTGTAGAATCTTCACTTCTCTGAAGTTTCCTAGCAGTATCCACTTTTCACATTGATATCTGTTAACTTTCCACTAGTTTTGGTGACTTCTGAACAGATTTTATGCAGAAATCAGAACTTCTGACACCATGTTATGTTCAGTGAGGCTCAGGACGTCGTGTTGTACTATTGCAACTAATAATTTATTGACATAATGTTGACATATACATATGATAGTGATGATGTCATTGTCAGAATGATCTCATGTATAATTCATTAGATATTAATGTATAGATCACATCATTATGTGCTGTGTGGACGCGTTCCGTCCTGAAAGCCTCCTGATCCCGGAAGTAGATGTACGTGCATGTCAGGTGATACGTTATCAGCTGATACAACGTGGTTTTTACGTTTTCGTCTACCGAAAGGTTCATAGGTGTTATGACTGAAAATTTCGTTCAGGTCAGTAATGATGTATATTTTTGGGCATATTTCAATTCTCTGTTGTGTAAAATTTACTCTCGGTGCAAAATATAATAGTAACTCGATAACATTAATAATGCGTTTTGTGTTGATTTTTCGAACGTTGTGTGTGTTCATGAACGATTATTTGTCAAGTTGGCGCGAAATCGAGACGTAAACGGACATTTATTAATATAAGTTCGTAAATTTATGAATTTTTTCGTCCATGGTTTTAATGATGTACATATGAAACAAGTTAAAAAACAATTTCTCCCAAAATGTATGTGTGTGCTTTGTTGTAAATGAGTTAAACAACACTTCATACGATTGTTGATTTCCAAAATTCGGTAGAAATTGTTACTTTGTTACACATTTGGAACTATTTATAAACTCCTATTTGTTGTGTGTACGATATGTCAAATAAATATGGCAGCTAATTTTGGAAGAGATTTTTGGGCAGACGATGAAACAGCTGCGCTAATTGCCGTTATACAGGAGGAATTGGAGAATAGTTCTCGTACCAGGGGAACTTTTGAACGTATCTCCAGTCTATTGAAAGATAGGCACGACATAAATAGAACCGGCGACCAATGCTCAACGAAAATAAGGCATCTTAAAGAATCATACAAACGCTTTAAAGATGTCCTTGGGAAGTCTGGGAGTGGTCGCCACGATAAATGGCCTAAATTTTTAGAGGCCATTGACGCGATATGGTGTAAGAGGCCACAGATAGACCCGGTCCATGTCATTGACACTAGTGCCAATGCTAGTTGTGAGAAAAAAACAAAAACAACAACAACAACAACAACAACAACAACAACAACAACAACAACAACAACAACAACAGCAGAAGCAGTAGGAGTAGTAATGGTACTAGTAGTAGTAAATACTGATGATGAAGAAGCTGAACAGCCGCCCATGCAAACAGGTATTATTTTTTATCATTTCGTCTTTGTACTTTACACTATAAAATATTTTTCTTGTTACGTCCACAAGATACACTTATTGGCCAATTCTACCATTCCCTATTTTTTTAATGTTCCGCAAATTAACTTTTAGCTCTAGGTCCTTAGTAGGGATGACAAAGGGGTATATATTTAATTTTATAAATTATGAAAGTACTTATATTTACTGTCTGTCCAAATTAAACTAAATATGAAACAGCATAGATAAAGTCCATGATGATGTTGGTAATTCAATTAAAATTGCTGAGATGCTAAATAAATGTAACAGTTGTACTACAAATTTCAATAACAAACATTTTACACACTTTGTAATTTTTTGCAATTTATTGTTTTACTAAGTCGAGATTAGTAATGGTAATTTTTTCCATATTATTTTTTCAATGTAAAAAATAGGAATAATGTAAAAAAAAAAATAGTTATCCAAAATACCCCATTGTCAAAATGTCATCCATATATAGTTACTTTGTACATTTATTGTATTTGACATTGAATTATTAATTTCACTGCAGATAACATAGTGACTTGTTTGTTCATTGTATGTACATATCTAGTAGGTACATGGTATATGTTAACTTTAATCAGGATAATTCCTATAGACTAGACAGACAAGTGATGAGGGTCTTTGTGGTAATTAAAGGGCCCCTTTTTAATGTAATTTTTTTAATTATACAACCAAAATATATACCCATAGCTTCCAATCTAGAGTAAACCCATCCCCCACCAGCCACTCTATGGCCAGGTCAGCTGTGTAGTAGCTGGTTTGTCAGACCCCCCCCCTTTTTTTTAAATTTAACATCTATTATAAATTTATTGAACACCATTTTGTACATGTCGATTAGAAGTGTATTCTATTTATGAGTAGTATAATAATAAGTTGAAATCATGATTCCTTTGGACCCTGATGTCAAAAATCAGTTTGATTTGATATACTGTGAAACATACTATACATGTATGTACTGGTACATGATACTGATTCACTATTATTCAGGTTGTGCAATATTATGGGTAGGCTATATATAACAAAATAGTTTTAAAAAATGTTCGAGTTGCAACTAGTGCAGTTTTGAGAGAACCTCGTTGCATTGGAAATATCATAATCCTAATAAAGTGCCTGATACAGCAAGTGAGCATGTACCTTATCAAAGCAACCAACTCAACTCTACCAAGTTTAATTCTCCTGTAGTGTGTATTTACCCATGATGATTTGTATTGTTATGTTTTATGCCTGCTTAAAGATTTTCTGTATTAAATATTTACACAGGCAAAGAAGTTGGAAATGGCCCTACAATTAGAAAAAGGATAGCAGATGAACCTGCAAACAAACCAGTCACCAAGCAGCGTAAGCCAAATAAATTTAAGGCTGCCATGGCTGAAGCAACTAAGTCACTGATGTCTATAACTGAGAAGACAACTGAGAAATTAAATGATTTCCAGTCCATGTTCCTTGAAATGGAGAGAGAGAGAGGAAAGAGGAGGAGTGTAGAGAGAGAGAAAGAGAGAGGGCACATGACCGTCAAATGATGGCAATGCTTGGCAACATACTAAGTGGAACGTCCACCCAAAATCAAAGCAGTACCATTGATGATGGAGGTTCAACTTATGCAGTAATGTCCAATTACATGGGCCCTTACTAGTTTTTGTGATGTTATTTGTACTTCCTAATATTTAGATTCTTATATTTTTAATGTTTGTTTGGTAACATTGGTATAGATGCTTCCCAACAATGCATGTGTAAGTTTTAAATGGAATGTCTTTCCAAAAGATTTTTCCATAAACTGTGTGTTCTGGAGAGTCATTTGATGATTTTACATCACCATGTGTTTGCACATTAACAGCAGGTTGATATTGTGCATCTACAGGGTCCCTTTGTCATTAATTTTGTTATTGTGTGACAGAAATAATAAAATCAATGGTTACATGCTGAATACTCATGACTGTTGTGTTACATTGAAGTTTATAGTCATTTTTGTACTATTGAATGTTCAGTGTGCAACCATTGAATAACTTAATCATCTGTCTCTCATGATGCACTAGACCATAGCAAAGATACCCTATAAAGGCACAAGATCAACGTTATGTTTCCCTAAAATTGCAAGTAATTGTAATTGATGATACATTATGAAATGACTCTCCAGAATGCACATTTTAAAAAGAAGACTATTTCCTGGAGTGGTGTTCCCCTTAAATCTCCTTAACTTGGAGAGTGAGTTGTTACATGTTTAGTATTAAAATTAGTGTTTTCAAGAGTATTACATAATTGTTACTGTTGCTGTTACTAAAAATCTGTTCAATATTTACTAAATATGTTGAATTTTGATCAGTTGATTAATTATAGCTGGCTAGGAGTCTGTAAGTTACAGGTCTGTGCCTCATTGTTGCTGTTTATATCTGAATGGCTAAAGTCCTTTGCCAAGATTTGAAGTGTGATTGTGCTTCAGTCAACCCAGCTGTATAATTGGGTACCAGTAAATTATAGTTTAAAAGTAAATCAAATAAATAATGAGGACTGTATTTCTTGAATTTCTATTGTCATGGCTCTTTTCTGTTTTTTCTTTGTCTTCCTTATTAATGTGCCTTTTTTTCTATTCAAAGCCTACTTACATAGCTTAAATACTCTGCCAGATTTAAACTCATACATATTCATGAACATCACAAAGGTAAGAGTAGTACAAGTAAAGACACACTTTCATTCCTCGCATATTAAAGTACAGACAGTGCGTTGTGTTATTGCTAAATGCTTCAAAATATTTGTGTATGTATGTATGTATGTATGTATGTATGTATGTATGTGTGTATGTATGTATGTATGTATGTGTGTGTGTGTGTATGTATGTATGTATGTATGTATGTGTATGTATGTATATATGTATGTATATATGTGTACGTACGTACGTACGTATGTATGTATGTATGTATGTATGCATGTATGTATGTATGTATAATGTATGTATATATATGTGTATTTATGTATATACGTGTGTTTGTCGGTAGGTAGATAGGTAGGTAGGCATGCATGTATGTATAACCTGTGTGTGTGTGTGTTTGTTTACCCAATCAAGGATGCTAATGTTTATTTAAGGGCTATTGTAAGTTTCCCCAATAACATGGTCTTCCAGTATGAATGAATATTTCTCTCAGAATAAGCCCTCAAAATGCTCACATCCTAACCCTTTAACAACATCAGACAACCCATGTACTTTAAGTCCAACTCTACCTCTAGATATATCTGATAAATTAACCAGGCCAATAATGATTTATGGATGTGATATCTGGAGTGATGAGTATATTATTGACTCACCAATAGAAACCATAAATCTTAATTTTTGTCAACTCATATTTAGGGTCTTGAGAAAATGTACAAAAACAGAAAAATATGGAGATTTGGGCAGATTTCCACTCAAAACCAAGCAATTAATTAGCCCACACACTTGCTGCATTCAAATAATACTTTATTAAAGGAAGCATTTACGTAACAAAACTAAATGGTACCCGTTTGTGACCTCATGAATATCCAACAATGACCTACTTCATCAACTACAAAAGCAAAAACAGTCAAAAACACAAAAACAAATGGACGACATGTCAGTAACTACAATTCGACTTCATTTCTAAGTTGAAAAATGACAACCAATTACAATAAAAAATTGAATTTAAAAAAAAACGAACTAAGAATGTTTAAACTATTTAAATCAGAATTTTAAAGAGAACACTATTTGGAACAACTATATAACTCTGAACTCAGAGATTAAATTTGTAAATTTAGATTAAGTGACCACAGACAGGAAATTGAAAGAGGCAGATACCATAAACTACCAGTTAATGAAAAAATATGTAAATGTTGTGACACATGACATGTAGAAGATGTAAAACACTTCCTGTTACAATATCCTCTATATGATATTGTCTTTTTAAGTTGATATCAGTCTCCACTTTCATTCCTTGTGAGACTTCACAACTTTATTTTTTTTTGAATACGTAACAAAATTCTAGGTTGTCTTGAAAAAAATAGGTGGGGTCGGGTAACTGAACCAAACACTTTTGTTTAGGCCTCTCATGTTCTTCTTCAGATAACTTCAGATAATCTTCATCAGGGAGCCTTCAGTAATTAATTACACAGGGAAGATAGTGCCGTGAAAATTGGGTGAATCACTTTTTACTAATCTGTCCTTCTTGGAGGAAGGCGATATTTTTTTTTTTTAAATTGACATTAGGGAGGGTCACATTTTACTTTCTCCCATTTTTCTTCTAATTTTTCATTATTGAGTGATTTTTACATGATTACACCACTGCCATTGGTTTCAAAACCTATCGCTACCACATCCAGATTTTGCGAGCATTGTAAAGCAATACCACTATAGAAAAATACCCTGTTTCTAGTTAGATTGTAAATCAGGACCTCCTATCAGACTACTAATCTTGAGCTCCAACAGCTATGCCACAAGGAGGCTGTGTTTAAAAAAACTTCATTTAAATATTTGTATGGGGGGGGGGGGGTGTCATTTTTTAGAGAAAGGAAATTGAGGGAGGGTCACTTTTAGCACAACAGTGCCACTGATTGGGCTTGATTTCCACTGTCCCCACACCCAATCCTTGTTACTAAGTTACTGAAGACTCCCTTAGATAAGCATGGCTAGAACAAGGAATTCATACTCTATCCCTATCTTCAACAAATTGCAGAGCTAATGCATTTCTCACTTGGCATGCATTATTATTTGGTCTGTCTAACAGGTCAATGTTTTCAATATTGTCATCGTTATTTGGATGTAACACCTCATTAAAGTTATCCCCACAGATCTCACAAATATTGTGTAAAATGCAACAGGTAGTAATGTGGTTAGGTAAGTTTACCAGTGAGCTATCATTTCTTTTCATAAGACACTGTCAGCGCCCTTTGAGACGACCAAACGCATCCTCAACAACAAGATTTTCTTCTCTCTAGCTAAGTTACCAATCTCAGGATAAGGCTTCATCAACCATGGTAGCAATGGATAGGCTGGATCCCCTATGATAGCACTGGAATTGGAACACCATGTATTTGCTGTGTTCACTGTAGCCAGAGAGAGGATATTCAGGCATTAGGCCAGGGAATAAAAAAAACTGTGTGTATGTAAATGACTTATTTTTAGCACAACTGAACTGCTATACTTCAGTAGTGTTAACTGTTATAGGCATGTTGTTGTGTCTGTCCACCTGTGTGTGTGTGTGTGTGATATACAAATTAGGTCTAAAAAATTGTCCTTTTGGTCAAAATTCTTTAATTCCAAAACTACCTATCAGATTGAGTTTAAATTTATTCTGGGTTTGTGTTGATGAAGGTGTAGATCTGGGTATGTGTAGATGAAATTTTATTCACAAAAAAATCTAGATTTTGGTCAAAAACTGTTATCTTGAAAATTAAATGGTGGAACTTGAGGGGGATGATTCTGGAGATGTTATTCTGCAATTATTCAAAACATTTTGACAGAAAGGGTCCTAGCAACCATGACCACACCCTTAGCAACAGTGAAATGATGATACAGATTACTAAAGATAAAACAGGGATGGGTAAGTATGTGAATAAAGATTAAAAAAGTGTATGCATATATGGCTAGCAACAAGACCACTCCTAGAGCAACAGCCAAATACAGTTGCGCTACAATGCCATTGGCGCTATTTTATTTTGTCTGGCAGGCTAAATGTGATTTTTTTTTTATAGCGACGATGGGACTGTCAACACCATCCTCACTCCCCTATACACTTACACTTAAATAAGAATCAATCTACTTACATTGGGAAAAAGTTCACCAGCATTTCCTCTCTGGTATAGAGTCATGAGTTCGCTAGTATCCTGGCATCATGAACTCGTCCAGGCCAACCAACATTTATGTCCATAAATCTAAAATCAAGGGAATTAAAATGATTATGGTAACATGATTTGCTAGTCTAGGTATATACAGTTTGTTGTAATTGTTTACATTACATATTTAATGCTACTTATATCTATATCATGTACATGTACAATGTCTGTTAATAGTTTACATTTCAGTCTCAAAACACCAATCAATGAATTATTAAAGTACGAATTATGCATTCTGTGTGTATGTGCAATTTATGTTATGGAATTGAAAAATTTAGGTAAGATCAAAAACCAAAGATCAAAACCAAAATCTCTGACAAGCATTTGCATGTGTATACAGTACCTGTATTGGTGATCAACCACAGCCTGTTAAACGACAGAGTGAAAACATTTTCTGTTATAATAATCACTTTGGAAATCCCTAGGTTGCAGTATTGGGATGCACCTGCTAGCTGGTAGAATCCAGTCTTCATTTGGAAACCTTGAAAAAAGAACATATTTGACACTTTAATAAATTGTCATTAATCAATCCAAAATTATAGACAGAAATGACTTACTACAATTGTCAGTATATCTTGGAATTTTCATAAGATTACAAAAGGAACAGTAACTACTTGGGGGAGGGGGGGGGGGTGGGTGACATCACAACAACTACAAAAGATTGCCAAATTGATAGTGTGCCATACTTACATAAGTTACATTTTTCATAAATGTTATTTTACAAAATAACATATATCAAGTCTGTTTTTGTAACACAATACATTGCAATATGCTAAAAAATGAGTAAAGAGTTTGTTATTGTTTCGTACAATAACAAACATTTTACAACCCTTATCAGTCATTTACAATGTATAGAGTTACAAACAAACACTTGGCATATGTTGTTTCACATTGATTTTTAAATTTTCAAGTAGGAAGCCATGATAAAATTGTTTTATTTATTAAAAATTCAAAATAAATATCCAATCTTCATCCAGATGGCTAGTTTAAGCCTCCTTACTTAAATTTGTCTTACCTTCAATAATTTCATGCAGCCTCTCCCAACCTGGAACTTTTATGAAATCGTGCAACAGTTCTTGAACAATGACGCTATATATTTCATTTGTTGCTGCACATGCAGCACTACGAGAAATGCCAAATATGACACCAAGTGAACGATAGTCTATACCAGTGGCTAGTCGCCATAATGTTACAGCGAACCATTCACTTGGTGTCATAGGTGGCCCTCGGCATGTGTGTCTCTTCATGATGTGGTTTTGAATCCTATGCAGTAAGTATTCAAACGATGCCTTACTCAGGCGGAGGTGTGAAATCCATTCCTCATTTTCCCATGCGTTATTGGCCCTTTGCCAAAAGTACTCATTGGGTTTGTATCTGTCAAAATAATATAAATAATTTGATGATATTGAGAAATTCATTTATTTGGCAAATACCACCTGTTTCATGTTAGTGCTCACTGGTGCAACTACACAGAAACAATAAAAACCCTGCACTTCAAGACTTAGAGATGGCAAGATCTAAATTTCTCGCTAGTTATTCGATTTAATGTATTGCAATTATATTAAATCATTGTGTATAAATAATGAGTTTAAATGTTGAAGTCGCTGCAATAGTAACATACTTTAAAAACATAAAAGAAATTGTTCATAATATTAAACTTTTTGAATGTTATTAAATTGCAGCTTGTGCAGGTTTAAAATATGGCATTATCAGACATGTATGTATAGGAGTGTAGGTACAATGCATTACTGTTCATGAAAAACTAAAGTGGATGAACATACATACATACATACACATACATACATACATACATACATACATACATACATACATACATACATACATACACACACATATATATAGTATGTTTGCTTGTGTGAGTGTGTGTTATATATATATATATTTATTTTGTTTGCTTGTGTGCCTGTTTATATATATGTGTGTGTGTGTATATATATATATATATATATATATATATATATATATATATATACTAATTCAGTGTAAGAGGTAAGTCATAAACGCTCAATACTGAGAAGTAGAGCTGTATTACACAAAATACACAAGTTATGGTATATATATATATATGTGCATGTGTGTATATATATATTATATATACTATATGTTTGCGTGTGTGAGAGTGTGTTTATATATGTATATATATGTATGTATATATATAAACAAACACTCACACATGCAAACACACACACACACACACACACACACACACACAAACATATATTATATATATATATATATATATATATACACGTATATATAGTATAATACACACATTATATGTGTGTACATGTATGTGCATTTACATGTGATATTAATTCCTTCTGGTTGTTATTGTAATGTCAAATACTTTTGGGAAAGTATAGAAATATCTGAGGTGGGTAAAGTATTTTGCATTTTACCCCAATTTGCATGTGAAAAGACAATGAATCCTACTTTACTCAACTTCTAGTCATTTGTGTACTAACAAATATTTTGCCCCACCCCCTCCTTTCCCTTGATACAAGACTACTTTCTACACAGTTTCAACATTTACATGCAACATTTACATGAATTTGTTTCATCGTCATTTTTCACGTCAACGTGAACGACACATACTAACCCCACCCCCATCAGCGACGGAGCTCATCCTCCATTGCGCGGCGATGACGAACATACTCAAAGTTACTTCTTTAATGGGATGTCGGAACGAGTAACAAGAAACATCCTTGAGTTTATTTAGGCAAAACATAAGATGAGATTTAATAATCTATGGACAGTTTACTTACCTGGACCAACATGTTCGATCCACGACACATCTGTAAATTAACGCAGACGATAACAGAAATAATGCAAAATTATTTTAACATAAAATCTGATGTAAAACTAAAAGAAAACGAATTTGTAATATTCTCATGGCTCTGTTCTGTCGCTTCCTACGATAATTTTGGTTCCTTAGTCTTCGTCTGTGTAAAACTGATAAAAAATTGCGAACTAAGATTGCTTTGTTGATATTCTTCATAATCTGTGTTAAAATATACCTAGTGATAATGCTGTGACATGATTCGCTAGAATCAGTCACGTGATAGGAAAAAAGAATGACTATTTCCCTAGGGAAATAGTTCCATCAACTATTACATGGTCACGTGACCACCGTGAGTTCACAGCAGGTCAAAATGGCAGCTTCTGATGATGTCGTCTGCCACCGCGAGTTCACAGCATGAGGTATATTATAAAACACATATTGCCTGGCCGGCCATGAGGGCTATAGCACCCGTTTATTACACCCGAGGGACTGTGAGTTACCAGAATCACATGCTATTTCCCGAGGCCGAAGGCCGAGGGAAATAGCATGTGATTCTGGTAACTCACAGTCACGAGGGGGTAATGAACGGGTGCTATAGCCCCAATATAGGCCAGGCAATATGTGTTCAATAACACCGGGTACCGAACGAACTAAAGGTCAACTCTTGACACGCAATGACCTGTGACGTTTCATTACGTCACAGTGTGTATTTTTAGGAGAGGGTCAGGACGGGGTCAGGACGGAAAGCGCGACATCTCCGCTGTAACCTCCCTACGTGTAGACACAAATCTATCCTACCTCAGGTAGGACTTGGGACTGCCTCAGGTAGGACGACCTACGTGTAGATGGGGCTAGTGTATGTATGTATTAATACATTACAGCATGCACTGCACTACTTAGCGAGCGATGCAGACACAAAAATACAAATATGTAGGCCTAAAAGTAGGTCGAAATACGACAAATTGTATTGGGTTCAATTTGGTGCGTGCGAATATTATAACTTTTTCCACGTATAACCGTTTATATATCACGAGCGGTTGTCGATTTGTTCCATTACATTTAGATATGTGCAGGTTTTAACCTAACATTTCTGTATCTCACCGATTTTTCCTTTGAAAAAGAATATTTATTCGAAACGTCGGATTTTACATCTATTTATACGGACTGATTTATAAGTTCCATATGCATTTCTATGTATGTATGTATGTATGTATGTATGTATGTATGTATGTATGTATGTATGTATGTATGTATGTACGAATGTATGTACGAATGTATGTATCATGCATTTAGTTCCTACCACATCGCCGGCATATACCGCCATTGTTGATTGTCATGTTTTCCACACGTTCTGTGTCAGTATTACAATTTTATTTGTAGACAATTGCAATGACGTGCGTTTGTTTACATTTATGAGTGTATATCACAGAAGGGCATAACAATAACACAGCTTTCGCAGGAAGATCAGTTGTAAATAGTCCTCAGTATATTCAAAGTCATTCTTTCGTGCAAGAATGAAGCAGGAAGAAGGTAATATCGCCCTTCCACGCAAACAGGCACTGGCGTAGTGTTAATATATCAAACAAACAAACAAACATAAATACCTTACCTCCTTTGCTTGATACACCTTCAGGGATATGTGCAAAAGTCTTCCCGTCTGAAGTAAAAGGTGCGAAATATGGTTTGAGCTGGGGATCAATCTCGAATGAATGGATAATGAAATCATACGCTCCTGGATACGTATCTCTAAATAATGTTACCGATGACGCCATATTGGCTCCGCAGTCCAAAAAATACTTCTTGGGTGAATCAAGATCTTTGGAATTTTTGTCAGCAGTATTTATTGTTAATGGCTGGTCTTTGTTGCCTGTTTCACTGCTTCCAAATCTGGAAAATAAATTATAAGGGTGGACTTGACTATGGGAGTTTGCACAATACAACATATATTTCTGCCTTCCGTAAGGAAGGTTATTTATTGGGGATGAAAAGTACGTGTGTATGTGTGTCTGTATGTATCATCATTTCCTACAAAATGACTGCCTTAATTCAAACAAAATGTTGTAGACGTGTTCCGTAGAGTAATGGCAAGAACTAATTAGGTTTCGGTAAACATCCCATGAATAGTAATGAGCAATTTACGTAATTAATGGTTTTCGGTAATAAGGCTATATCTCAAGAGTGCACTCTTCAAATCCATTATAACTTGGTACACATATTTGCGATACCAAAGCGCAACTGTCCTTAAAATATTATCAATTTAGCTTTTAGTTTTAATAATTTATTGGCATATTTCGGTAATTACATGCAGTGGCCACACAAACGAAAGTTGTTGTTTCTGGTCAGGAAACGTTGCCTAAAGTGAAGTGACGATGCGAATTGTTTTGTTACTTGTTCATGAATTGTTTCTACAGTTGTCTTCCTTGAAGTAGCATTTGATGTAGGGAGAGTTATTTTGTGTTTCCCTTGGATCTGCACTCTGCATTGGCTGGACAAACACGAGAAAAAAGATCGAGGCGGGGTATTTAAGTGATGCAAACTCACCAGAAAACTATTTTTTCTTGGCCTTAAAATAGGTTTGCAATGGGCGCAGAGTTCACAAACAGGTGGAACATCGTTTCAATTTCGTGAAATATGGACATATCATTTTCAAATTTCACACACACTATTGCACAGATGAATGAAGAGAAATCGTATCTTTTTAGATTTTCGATTAGAAGTTAAGGAAGTATTATATTGACCTCAAACTGTCTCCTTTTTAATTTTATTCTGTATCAGTGAGTGAGCTATATTCAGACATGTAAATGTGACTCTTTTTGGGGTACATATATCCCAAAGGCAGATTCGATACTTTCAAAAACTTGTCAACAGTTCCTCGCATTATTTCCTGTGTGTCATTATATGTTACCTACCGTGCACCAAATCTTGTTAAAGCTGGGTGGGTTTCGAAATATTGACATTGACAATTAAAGTCATGTTTCAGGAAATTCTTACTGCCAATCATAGAACTGATAAAACCAAGCGTGAAAGATAAGATGAGTAGAAATGTCTGCAGGAGAGTTGAATGACCATTAGCTGTCATCTTTGTTGGTGGATGGACACAGATTCCAAGACTCAAATTGGATACAAGATCTGCTGTCTGAACCGGATTCTGGGAACAAATAGAACGTTCAAGTTTAGGTCAAGGAAGGTCTCCAAAGATAGCTCGCATCTGATAATATAGGGTAAACATTTGAATGGAGACAGTTTCTGAGTTATGCAGTAAATAATGATTGTTAACTACAAATATGGCTGTCATTCGGTAAAAGTGATATGAGAACCAAAACAACCTATTACCCGGGGCTGCGTTTACACAGTATTGGCTCATCACAAGCCATACAGAGACTCCATGTGTATAAATATGTTATGTGCGGTCAAATTAGGGACCGGTCTGTTTCTCCAGCCGGGGGGGGGGGGCAGTGGATTCTTAAATCGGACCGGCAAAAACTCACTGACTCCCCCATCCGTAAAACCAATAACAGGCTGCCCCTATCACTTAATTCTAAAATATGATGACACCCCCCCCCATATACTTTGACAGTATCTTGACAGTAAGAGGGGAAGAGCTTGAGACTGGGATATGTCCACCTCATATGGAAAGTCCAAGGGTCTCCCTCTAGAAGCCCTAGGACTGGTGGACTTTTACTCTTAAAGCCTATATTTAGACTATTCAGACCCTTTCAAGCAATAACTTAATCCAGTGCACATCTAGTGGCAGTATCATTGGTAGGGGAGATTTGGAATTTAAGGCAATCTTAGACTATCTTGGCAAACATTTCACATCTTTAATTAAAAGACAATATAAAAATCTCAAATTAGAATAGGGAGAAAATATTTAAAATTTAATACCATTATGACAGTAAAAAGGTTGCTGGTGCATCTGATTGTTGATTGAATGCATGAGTGACCTCTGGGTGAGGCTGTCCTTGGGGTTTTCCCCTGGCAGATCTGCAGTTTTTTGCTTGTATTAAGGCAATGTTAGGTTATTCATAGCCTTTGAGCTAATATTTCCAAGCTTCGAAAATCTAACGTAAATGTAAGTTTTAAATGAGTTCCCCATGTCACATAAAATTGGCCCGTAACATTGGTATAGGAGCATTAATATTGCATGTTTAGTCATAGACAGTGGAGGGGAGACTCCCCTCCACTGTCTATAGTTTAGTAAAGTCACTGGTATGTTTAGGTGGCCATACCTAGTGTATAATATAAACTGGAATCTGATGAGATGTGATTTGTAGTGTCAATAACATGTAGTGAAAAGGCTATATGCCATTGTAGAAAAGGATTTTTTCTCCCATCACAAGCCAAAACACAATGCCCCCATCCTGAATTTTCAAAACAGCATGACCCTCCACTGCCAATTTCAAAAACAGGATTAGCCCCCTACAAACAGCCGTTGTCACCCCTTTTTGTCCTTTGTTTGAGCGATCCACATGAATAGATTCGTTGTATAGAAACTAGTTGTGTAGATTCTACTTCAATAGAAACGTACTCTGAAAAAGCACAGCCATACTACCGACGTCCAAATGAAATCCTAATCTATCCCGAGATGATGTTATTCGTTTTTTGACGCAATTTTATAGCTGTAATATTGTCAAGTGAAGAATTCTCTCCATACCAACTGCATCTGGTCAAATAAGGTTTGGCCCCACCAAGGTACATGTAACATTTTCTGTTGTACGATCAAAGCCACCTATATGCTATAGCACTACTCAGTAGACACTGATGTCAAGGTCATAGCGTCTTAGATCAAGATAGGTAAGTTCAATTGTGTTAATTGTAACAGTGTTGATAGGCAGATATATAGATAGATATATACATGTACATGTATATCTTACTGTCCAAGTCAGGTAATGTCCGTCATGGTCACATACACCTATATTTTGTATATCCTGTAACATACCGTGTAAAAGAAAACAAATGTAAACAGTTATGGCGAGTTGGTCCAAGGTTTGTATTTCCCTTTGATTTCAATGGCGAATATTTACAAGGGAGGGAGCTCCATAAATAACATGTGGGAAAGGTACACATACTTTAGAGGTCATAAGTCACCTTTAGTATTCACTCTTTTCAAATTTAGAATAGAACAGAACAAATAGACACTTTGTTTATTTGTTCGGATGATCACATAATATGCAATCGAAAAGTTTGACTATGGCAATTTGACACTAATTATACAGCTACAAATTTAAGTATCTAAATCATTTATTATGATTGTTAACAAGATAAATCGGTATTTAATTTTCCCTCGGACTGTCTACTGCTCAGACAGCCGCCATTTTTAATCTCATTCATTTTCTCATCCAAAACAAGGCTGAAAACGTGGGTGATATATGGGAAATGGCTAGCTCCGTTCAGACTGTGACAAGTTACGATTGCAACGTAAACTCTTTACTGTGTAGCTAAAATTGCGAGAGGTGACTGATCGGTCAACCTTTACTCATCTATGAATACTTCTGATTTCCAAAATGCTTACAAACCTTTATGACATGGTTTGATATAATTCTCGATACTATCAGGAATCCCAGACCAGGGGGGGGGGGGGGGTTCCATAATATTTCAGTATGAGCAAGAATTGGTCAGTTAAGAGTCGTGGATTCATGCATCCGTACTTGAACAGGTATGTGCTTGTAGGGGATTCAATAGTAACGTTTACTCCGATATGTGTCGGCCAACATTTGCTTACTAACCGATTTTGTCCAAAAATCGTTTGACGTGTAAATGTCGATTCTACATTTCACCTTGTTGAACATTCAAAACTAACTCACCTGATCAATCCTTTGTACTGTAAGCAATAACGAGATAAGTTACATAGTTGCACATTCGGTCTATCTGATCAATTTCTTTTTAAAAATCGGCTTCAGTGTTGTGTTTCATCCTGAGCTTCAACTGAGTTCCGCGCATGCGCGAGTGAGTTCTTTAAAATTTATAGCTGATATCATTATATACTAAGGGAGCGATCAGTTTTTTCGGTCAGGGGTGGGCCGGCAAATCACCTCAATTTGGGACTCAAAGGGGGGGGGGGTCACCATTTTTACAAAGTGAATAAAGTGGGGAGGTCACCCTATTTTCAACAACTAAAGGAAATCATGAGATCATGATGAGGCATGCTACTGTACTTAAATTTCCATACATTTATAAAACAACAAAAGTATGACACATACAATAAAAAATAAACAATAAGAAATTTAACCATATGGACTACAGGAAAGTCTCACTTCTCATTTATAGTATCGTAAAATCAACAGACTTGTAAATTACGTGAAGACGTGAAGCGTGAGCGTGAAGGGGAATATGTCCTGCAACATGGACGTTAGTAAGGGCCCTGTGACTACGCTGAACAAATATTTGTGTTGCTGACTGAATGCAATGCTGTCATATGAACAAAGCAGGGCTCGAAATTAGCATCTGCCAAGGCCCGCGGAATCTTCAGTATGAGCAAGCATTGGTCAGTTAAGTGTCGTGAATTCATGCATCCGTACTTGAACAGGTATGTGCTTGTAGAGGATTCAATAGTAACGGTTACTCCGATATGACCGGAAGATTTTAGAAAAACCTAATCCAACTGGACAGTAGATTTTGCTGCAATGTTTAAGCTCAGAATGTTTCTATCGTTTTCAAAATTATGCTTAAAACTGTTAAAATCAGTTTGTATTGCTCTAAAAGCAATTTTTGGACCAGTTTTCAGGTCTAAATCAGTTGTATCATCGGAAAACTGATCGACGAGCTCGGTAATGGTAATGCATCTTTCATGACCTATGTCCTTGGAAGACGTTCTTTGTTCACTGCGCATGTGCAATAAATGAAATTGCCAGAGTTTCAGGCGGCATACTAATACGATACTATGTTTGCCACAAGCTTCAATTGCGTCATAACGACAGATTTTTTGCATGAATGTTACAAAAATTATACAAAATGACTCGGAAGGAACAGCGATAGTCGTTCATAGAAGTAATGATTTTCGATCACTGACATTGAAAATGATAATTCCTCTAGCACAGTGATGATAATCACCCAAGTGTTTCCAAAAGTTACATACTAAAATTCAAATTGGATAACTTGAAATAATTGCTAAGGATGTCAATGCCACCTTTTCAGTATGAATGTAAGTACTCCTGATGAAATCATACTATAGTTCCATTCAGGAAATGTACATGTAGTGCAGTGTGTGCAGTCAACATTTAGTGACCGACTGTCAGGAACTGTACATGTAGTGCGGTGTGTGCAGTCAACATTTAGTGACTGTGACTGTCAGGAACTGTACATGTAGTGCAGTGTGTGCAGTCAACATTTAGTGACCGACTGTCAGGAACTGTAAATGTAGTGCAGTGTGTGCAGTCAACATTTAGTGACTGTGACTGTCAGGAACTGTACACGTAGTGCAGTGAGTGTAGTCAACATTTAGTGACTGTGACTGTCAGGAACTGTACATGTAGTGCAGTGTGTGCTGTCAACATTTAGTGACTGTGACTGTCAGGAACTGTACATGTAGTGTAGTGCAGTGTGTGCAGTCAACATTTAGTGACCGACTGTCAGGAACTGTACATGTACATGTAGTGCAGTGTGTGCAGTCAACATTTAGTGACTGTGACTGTCAGGAACTGTACATGTGGTGCAGTGTGTGCAGTCAACATTTAGTGACCGACTGTCAGGAACTGTACATGTAGTGCAGTGTGTGCAGTCAACATTTAGTGACTGTGACTGTCAGGAACTGTACATGTGGTGCAGTGTGTGCGTTCAACATTTAGTGACTGTGACTGTCAGGAACTGTACATGTAGTGCAGTGTGTGCAGTCAACATTTAGTGACTGTGACTGTCAGGAACTGTACATGTAGTGCAGTGTGTGCTGTCAACATTTAGTGACTGCGACTGTCAGGAACTGTACATGTAGTGCAGTGTGTGCAGTCAACATTTAGTGACTGTGACTGTGAGTAAGTTGTTAGATTTCACCTAACAAGGGGACTATATATTTAATAGTTCAATGCCACATAATTTAACACTTTTTGATTCTGTGACTCTACTCGATTGGCGGATTGCCCAATATAACAAATACAGAGATTCGGTCTTAAATTAGTGCGATTATGTCATTTTGTTTGTTGTAATAGCATTTAAAGAATATAGGACTGCAGGTAAGACATTGTTAATCACTCAAATTTCATTTTTGTCTGAATTTGCATATATATAATTAGCTTGTTTGTAAACCGCCCTCCCTCCTTGTTTCTCCCATCTCAGGTTGACGTCAAACACAGAATTTAATTTGCGCAGTCTAAACCTGGTTTCGCAAGCGGAGACCATAATGCATTGTGGGTAGCGCCGTGTATTTCTGCGACAAAGAAAGCTATCCCTTTGCAAGCTAAATCAACAGAAACTAATAAATAGCTATAAATATACATTCAAATACAGCATAAACTCTTTGTCTCTCGATACGTCCATGTATATGACACATGGTCACAACACTGCACTAGGGTCACCTTTAAGCAACAGTTTTGTTTGAAATGACTTCTCAAAATTGCAAACCATGGGTTGCATTGTGTAATCTTGTGGTATACAACCTTGCAAACACTGTGACTGAAAGTGTCAGACCTAGCCTATGCCTAGATATTGGAGATTCAATGTCCATGCAGATAGCTAGTTAACCTAATTCCTAACCAATTTAGGGTGAGACACACTTTGAAATAATATGTAGCAAACACTGTGACTGAAAGTGCCTGACCTGGCCTATGTCTAGATATTGGAGATTCAATGTCCATGTAGATAGCTAGTTCATAATCTAGTTCCTATACAACTTTGTACAAGTCACGATTACTACGCATCATCTGCGTTTATGTCCTACATTGATTTAGGAGTCAGATCAAGTAGTTCAATGAGGATAAACACTGAATACTTTTAGTGTGGGGTGGGGGTGAGGGATGAGGTCTCCTCCTATATATATGAAGAAGATTTTACTTTTATAATGGAATCTGTCTTGTACCCCAATGCAAACATTTCTAAAAATGTCAAATTGAAAAATGGAAGAAATTTTGTATATACATGTAAATGAATGGGCTTTGTATTCATAGCACTACATAATACTACATACTGATTTGAAATTGATTTTGCTGTGTGTAACACTTACATTTTGACCAATTTAGTTCGAAGGGGATGGGGGATGGGGTTCTGAGACCTTACTAAAATAATTTAGTTTTTAACTATTGATCTTGCCCCTAATGTGTTGATTTATCATACTTTAACAAACTACTGAACTGTTACTTGGTATTAAAGGTATAATATGAACTATGTGAACCCCCCTTGTCTTGCTATTGGTTTACGCCATAAACTACCAAGATTGACAATCATATTTATGTTTAATGCAAGCAAAAGCAACAACAGATAGACTGATAGAATTGACTGATTGATTCAATTACAAAATCCTCCCCATTTTCAGGTGTCATTCTATAAATGTTATTCGTTACGTACTATATGAATTTATTAAGTGGCCTTAGGAAGTTTTAAAATTAATAACAGTTTTAAATTTCAAAGAAAAATTACAAACAAATGCACAAACAAACAAACTAATGCGAAAACAAACAAACAAACTAAATAAAAAATAAACCAATAAACAAACACACAAACAAACAAACAAACACACATAACAAACAAATAAACAAAACGTTTTGTTATTAAATACATATTCACATACTCTGCAAGCTTAGTTTTCAATTTGTCGACAGCTTCGGGCTTTCGACTTGGAACATTCTCTGTGCAAGACTTCTTGCTTATAGCTATCCCGATGCCTCCAGCATCACTGGATCCAGTTACCAAGGCAACTCTGCCGTGGTGTATACGAGATATACCAGTTTGATTCTAAGAAGAATGAAAAGCAAAAATAAAAATAATCGGGAGTTAAGGTTAATTTGACAGTCACCTGGTTGTGTTTAACATTAGTGGAGTTGTTGTGCATTTGTTATTGTAATCGTCTCTACAGCTGTACTAGTATTAGTGGTAAAGGGGGTAGTAGTAGTTGTTGTTGTTGTTGTGGTAGTGGTGGTGGTCAATCCTGTCAATGTTAAAAAATCGAATTTCAAGGAATGGTCCTATTCAGGGTACATTTTAACTACCGAAGACTTTAAATTTCATTCTCGCTTTGTAAATCTAACAGACGTACGTGTACTGTCTATGTGACTTCGTTTGAAAAGTGACCCAAACAGGATAATCAACTGGAACTGACGAATTGATTGCAATGGCATAAACAATAGCATAACCTTTAGGGAGCCTTCAGTATTTACAGGGAGAAGGGCCGGAGGAAATCACACATGGTCTGTTAAAACATGACCCTACCCCCATTCTCCATTTGGAAAAAGTGCCCCCCCCCCTGTCCCATTGACATGACCCTCCCCATGACAATTGCATATACTAAATGTTAATTGATATTCCCATTATATGTATACATACAAACTTAATGATTTTGACTCTGTATTAGAAAGCGATATTTGTACATATAAAGTGACAAACAGTAAAAGACTGGCTAGTTACCTTTCTCTTATAATCACACACAATCTAGTTAGTATCTAAAACGTGCTTTCCATGTTGTGCATACGCTGCCTGATCTGGTCACTTGCAAAAGTTCCCTGATATCATTGTCATCATCATCACCACCTTCACCTTCAGTAATGCCATTATCAGCGTCACTCTAATCTCATTCACTGGTACTACTTGAGTCAGTACATGTATCACTGTCCGTGTTCTCTATGACATTCAAAATTAAATCATCATCATCATCATCATCATCATCATCATCATCATCATCATCGTCGTCGTCATATCATCATCATCATCATCATCATCATCATCATCATCACCACCACCACCACCACCACCACCACCACCACCACCACCACCATCATCATCATCATCATCATCATCATCATCAAAATCATCATCATTGTCGTCGTCGTCGTCGTTGTCAAAATGCATTATTTTATTAAATTATTTTCTTACAATATATGTATTTGTACTTTGGCATCTAACATACTCATAAAATAAATGTTGAGTTGTTATCTCACCTTTACATCTCAAAACACGATTCCTCCTACCCTCACCCTGCAAATAGTAAAGGCTCCCTAAGTTAAAAATAATGTTACGGGGAGGGTTCAGGTAAAACTAGACTGTCGGTATACAATACTTGAGCCACCTTTTGGTGACCTAATTAGGTGCCTTGCTAACCTTGAAGTCGTGCCGAGTTGTCAGGTGCTTGACCATTCTTGCCCTATTAGCATCTGTGTGTAATTGTCAGTCGTACAAACCCTACGTAAAACTCGGGTCACAAATGTTTGCGATCTGAGGTAAATATACAACTGACCCTATGCATTATTTTTTTACATTGATGATTAAAGAGAAAGGCTTGATAATATTAGTTAAGTCGCATTCTTTAAACATATTCAATGAAAATGGACATATATATCTATATTGTCAATATTTATTTATACCACAGGTTAAAACTAATAAATTATATGACAGGTTAATGAGCCTTTTCAAAAGACTAGTCAGCTTTTTGGGAGGTGTTTCTTAGGATTTTACGCTTGCTGATTATGACTACCATCCCTGTTACTAAACAACTAAAATTAATGTTTCAGTGCACCATGGGTTGCAAGGGGTATCCTTAAATGCAATTTAAGTACCCTGAAGTGTTATGTATCTTACCGTCACACAGTTTAACCCTCTGGCAGAAAGGAATAAACTTCTCGAACCCCAGCCTCGGAGAAAGACATTTCACATAAGATTTAAGAATAGAATAAACAGTGTAAACAAACAACCCGTTTCGCAGATGTGACCTATGTGCCAGTATCCAGGAAACATTCATTATAAAACAAAAAAGTCGTAATAATTGAGGTCTGTACTTTTGTGGTGTTGATGACGGACTTATGCCATATCAAGTGTTATTGGATTTCAGCTTCATGTACACTATATTGCTTCGTAATACATGACATTTGAAAAGTTTGAATGGTGTAGGCTATTTTCGTCACAACGTAACGATATATGTGTGTGATTGAATGTTGGGTGTATCCACTTTGTTGACACATGTCGATTTAGGCGTCAGTCTTCTTATCAAAAATAAAAAATATAGACGATGAGTGTATGAAATTCTTCTTGGGAAGAATATGTCGAAAGGGACTAAATAGCCGTGCCACAGTTACGATTTACCGTTAAGTGTTTTGTTATTCAGTGTTAGGTTTTTGTTTTAGTTATGTAACTTTCTGTCCTTGTACTTATGTAAATTTCTTTACCTTCATGAATTTCATTAGATAGTCAAATAGTTTTAGACAGGTGTACCATGTCAGGTATAAAAAGCCCAACGCACAGGTCACCGGTACATTCATTTTTTGTGTTGCCAGCCAGCAAGGCAACAACCTACCTGTATCATTTCACTTCGTACTTCAGGTTACTTATATTCTCTTTTTCCTTGTTTCCTAGTTTTGTGACATTCATTTTTTGTGTAGCCAGCAAGGCAACAACCTACCTGTATCATTTCACTTCGTACTTCAGCTCCCGTCCTTTCCATTATGTGTGTGTGTAATAAAGTTTATTTGAGTTTACAACTGCATCAACTGGTATGATATTTGGATTGTGAGGCGGCAACCGTGACAAATGGCGTAGTCGGCAGGATGGCAATTCCTTGTCCACTATATCTTGTGTGGTGAAGTTCAACCCGAATTGGAGAAAGTGCCACGTCGTCAATGGCTTCAATCCAAGGCGGAAATCTCTGCAGAGTGTTTGAGTAGTGAACGGCTTATGAACTGAACTAGTGACAAGGATCAGCGTAGTATGGTGTCTGCGTTCATCACTGGAAACTTGGATTGAAAGTATGAGCAGTTCAAGAACAGTTGCAGTATATGACCGTAAGTGCTGTGAATTCAATACTTTCATCCAACCTGGAAGCAAGCGTGAAACTCTGTGCACTTTATGAACTGAATTATATCTGAAAGTTGACAATAAGTGGATTTGATGTTTCAATTGCCAATGAACAGTTTTCTTTTCAGTAACCGTGTTCGCCGCTACCGAATATCACTAACGTAAGTCCAAAAGAAATTTACGCAATTTCATTTGTATTGTATAGAAGTTTTGTTACGATTTATGTGCAGTTGCAATTTATCTTTTCATTTGTGCAGGATAATTTTCAAGTGTCTCTCCGTAAACGTTAGCCATGCAAAGGTTTCTTATGACTTGCAAATCAACTTGAATCTGTCCAACATCAAGCAAAAACCTACCTGATGGTCAAAATTTTCAAAATTGAGATTTTAGCAGATTTTGATACTTTGATACATAAATGACGCCAGCATAAAATTTTAGACATGAACACAGACTGGAAGTGTTGTTAAATCTCATTTAAATATGACCTCTGACCTTTATTGATTTTCAATGGTGTTCCATTTCCAACACTATTATATGTACGTTCTATCCATACTGTACTGCGCTACACATACATACGAATACACACACTGGGGCTTTATTCATATGGATATGAGGTCAAAGGTCAATGAGTGCTTTATTGTTACTGTGGCCTATTTGAATTGTCAAGGTATTTCCCCAGGATCTAGGAATGGGACTATTAGCAATGGATGGGAAAGCTCATCAACCACAGTTGAAATATATGCTTACCTGCTATTTGCTCACACTAAACACACACACACACACACACACACAAACATCATACATTTGTACACAACAATTTCACTGCATAATGAGGAAAGTGCACACACAGTGACAAGTACATATAAATAATTCAAAGTTGACTTTTGTTTCATTTATTTACAAGACACATGTTTATAACATTTTTATGTACACTTAGGACAGAATGTTGGCTGAAAGGGTTCTTACATGAGGTAGCAATGTATCATGCAACTCCTTGTGTCGTACATCAGACAATCCACCACACTCAAGTTTTTCAGGAAAACTATCTTGTGGGGGTGGCCAAGACACACGATTTTTAACTAAATCTACCTCAGTTTCATCATCATCATGAACCTCACGTACAAATACTTTGCCTGGCTTATCTTTGACAAACCTAAAGTGATGATATTTTCTGATACCTTTCAGTGGTTTGAGGTGTGATGACAGGTATGTGTCCCATTGATACCACTCCCAGAAATCCCCAGACTGTGTTGATGACTTATATACATGACTTTCATTGATGCTGGCACTCTTGTTAACTAGATCAGCCAATTGGTCAACTGTGTCAACATCACTATGTCTATATATTTGTCTTATTTTGCCAAAACAGGCATCACAAATGCACTTAGTATGGCCAGGCTCCATAAAATGAATTTCAATTTTATCATTGAGACCAGTACTGGTTCTCCATGAAAGGTAATGCATGACATTTATTTTTATTTTGGCCCCCACAGTTATCAGCATGAAATACACACTGTTTCTCACCAAGACTGTGATGAGAAAGATGGTGATGAAGTATGCTAATTACATTATTGGGACCTGCACTCTTTTTACCATCTTGACCAATGCTATCTGCTTCACTAAATAAATAATTAATTTGCTGCTTACAGACTTCATTACAAACACCAAAACAAAACACTTTCATAGGTATAAGGAAATACAATGGCCCAACTTGTCGAGATTGATGTGGAAGCTGAAAATGTTGAGCATAATCAAAACTATAATGAACACAAGTTAAATTTTGAGAGCAAGGACTATGAACACCTACAATTTTACAGTGTTCTGGCAATGGTTCAAACTCCTGATGAGCTTTTTTAACACAAAGCTTATAAAATTCTCTCCTCTCTTTTGCTTTCTGTACATGTTCATTATATTTAGCAGTAACTGATAATTTGTCAGCTTCTGATGTAGCATACATTATTTTCTTTCTAAAATCCTCACACTTAAAACAGACATCAGCCTGCGGAGAGATTGACTGAATGTGAGGCACAGTCTTTCCAAATGTTTTTGAAAGTTGTAAGTCCAACATGTTTCAGGGGTGGCTGTGACTGCTCACATGATTCAACATAGGCTGAATACACGGTTTCCTTGGTGACACTTGATGGTAAGTATACAGGTGGAGTTCCTTCTCTTCCTCGTGGCACAGCAGGCATCGGAAGACCAAATTCCCCAGCATACTCTTTGACAAATTGTACCACTTTCTGAATTACCTACAGATGAATTTGAAATATACATCAGTCTGAGGAAAATCTTTGGCGATCAGAACACTTCAAACGCTATATTTAATGCATTACTATTATCATCAGTGTAACTAAACTACATCATTGCCACAGTACATTACAGAATTCTCATTACATAAAACTATACAATGACAAATATCTAATATGTGTATGAATGTTTTCAGGACAGGAGTATTTTAATGGGACAATTAATATATGTATTTAATACTTGAGATCATTGTAAACAAAAGAGGTATTCCACATTATTCTTTTCCCACTGTGACAAATTCCTCAGACCTCTAGTCAAGATCTTTTCAATATTTTGTAAACAAATCTATCATTATATTCAGTCATGTGACAGTGACCTTAATGTAATTGAAAATGTGATAATTTTCATTCAATTGAATTGTTAACCAGTAAAAAAAATGTGTGACTTTTGAAAGTATATTTTCCGTATTCTACCTGATAATGACAACATAGTGTAGTCTTGATTTGTTTGTTTTTTGTCTAGTTTGGCTTTAAAATAGTGATGCATTTAGATCACAGTCTATTGTGCTCTTGATCTATGAAACAATTTTAATCTTAAAATATCATTTTTTTTCTCTCTCCAAAACCTGGACTAAATAACCAAGATTCCATCCGAATTTGGAGGTATTCAACAGTCCTCCCTGGTTTTTATTGTCAGTTGATCCATCATTGTGTCAAATTCTGTTTTATGAAGTGTCATCACATACTTCCTATTTTTGACAAGGTTTTCTAAGCATTCAGCTAAGATGATAAACCAGCATCAAATGAAAACTTATTTTGATTACTGAGGAGACATGAGGTTTGCAGTGATAAATTAGTTATTTAGTAAGCTCTCACAAAAATATAAAAATTATTACATTTGTCCCAAACAGAAAAGGTATTGATCATGTGTCACTGATTCAAAATTAATAACAATACAGCTAAATCAGTTTCTAAACTCACTTGTGTACTGAGTATAAAAATGTTTTGCAAAATATGTGGGTTTTTCAAACCAAATAATGAAAAGAATGTAGTTTTAAATTCACAATATTCATTGAAGCCAAAGTATCAGCTGTTTTTGAAATAGTGATATGTTCTGAGAATTCTTCTCAGGTTAGATATCATAATTGAGATCGGATAAAAAAGCATACGATTACGTAGCAGTGTTCTTGTTGTCTCCTCGTCTTATTTCACATTCTCATATGAATACTAACCTCAAAAGAGAAAGCATTATGGGTTTTCTTGCCTTTTAAACCATGTTCTCTTGGAACCAGACCATGTTCCTTATAGTGGGCTTTGAGGGACTTGTAACTCCAAACACCTGGAATGTACAAAAGGCAGAATAGCTGTAAAATTTACACCATCAACAATCTATTTAATATTAAAATAGTCCGTTATTTATAGTAGTGTTTATGTTTTCCCTAATGCCCGATGGATAGCGACTGAGAATATGAATAAATCTTTACAACGCTACGAAAATCTAAAATATGAAATACAATGCTGAGGTTGTCTGTAGACTATATGAGTCATAACACTTGAAAGTATTTCTATAACTTCAATACTTCCATTACTAGTGATATTACAACTATTGAAGATGCAAAAAAATCTAATAATTAAACACTAATTCAGATTTTTAAAAATGACGTCATCATCATTTGTCATAAAACTTGTAAATAACGTACTTCCGACAAGGCCCATGATTGACCGGCGCGGCGTGTACGATGTCGGGATACCGGGTACTTTGTACATGTACGTACTGGGTGCAACCATATCTACTGTCTATGGTGCAACAATGTCAAAGACGGGTCAGTGTGTACTTACCGATATCGTGGATGAATCTCCACACTCTTTCACATATTACCTGTCCTTCAAACTCGTATCCAAATCTCTGGCATTCACGTTTCTTGCCCCTTCTTGTCTCGCCCATTTTCTCCATGTGTTCCATTTTTGCCAGCACCAGAATATCTTTTTCAGTCTTCGAAAATTCTGCTAAGTTCAGACGATACTGGTAAACACGTTCCGCACTAATGTTGGTGTAGCACCGATTGTTACAACCACAGCCTGTCTCAAATTCGTCAGTGACGGTAGATTCAGCATTATATTCTTGGTCCTGACAACTTTCAGTTGAACTGATATATCGGGACGCGAGATCTTGTGATGAAACTTCATTGCCACTAACATCTGAGTCACTGCTATTGTTGTCAGGGTCATCACTGCAGCCCGAGTCCGATTCAAGGTCATCAACCTGATTTCGCTGATGTTCGGTGTCGATGTCGTCCAAGAAATCCCGGTGAGTTTCAGACATCAGCTGCTGCAGATCCGCATCGAAATTTAAATCTACGGGTACTCTTGAACACATTTTGACAGGAAAAAATATGGGAGCGAGCTACTGACACGAAGCGAAGTACGTAAAACAAGAGGGAAAGTGAGAAGATTGGGCGGGACACCTTTTCATATGCAAATTGACTTCGCGGTGATTGGCATCCTGGCAAACTTTGATCCTCAAAATCTGTAATTTTTATACCCAAACCTGACATAAACAAACTCTCAAGTTTAGTGTTCAGCATGGGGAAGCATTAAGGCGATTACAATATGTTGATCACCTAAAACAGTAACCAATGAAAGGGAATAGTAATAATCAAATAAAAAGGCGCCTTGATTACAAAACTGACTGTCAATCATAACAAAGTATCACATTTCAAGCGCTTGTTATGCAACATTGTATCAACGACCATCAGGTAGATTTTTGCTTGACGCGGCCCATATATCATTGAACAATAGAACAGTTTTCAGGGATTTATATGCTTCAGTATAAGGTTTCGATATTATTACTAGAGATTTTCTGAATTTTTGTTTAGAGCTTTGTTCCCGTGCTTGTAAAACTGGGCTATATAGAAACGTAATTTTCGCAAATTTTCTGAAGTTTAGTGAACGTTTTCAAGTACTTGCGTATCCATTGTTTGATTTTCCCCAGCTTTTACGTCTGGTGTATGTAGTTCAGTACCTCTTCCAAGTTCCATGAGTGCGAAATATTCGAGTGCAGGCATTTTTTGTGTATTTTTGTTGTGTTTTGTTTTAATTTTGAATTACCAAAATATCAATACATGTACTAAAGCTGCTTTTATGCTGAAAACAATGCCATCATCAAGTGAAGATTTTCATAATCGAAGTATTTTTGTCCAACATTTACCTCCACAATGTACAATAGAAACATTGCTAGAGTTTTGGAACACAAAATTGGGCGTAATAGATATCGAAAATATTTATTTGTCAGATACTGATGATAATGCTGCCTTTGTGTTATTAAGTAGTCACGATTCAGCTGTAGCTGCTTCAGAAAAAGTACACAAAAGAATTTTTGAAGATTCTAAACTGAAAGTATCACGAGTTACGATAGCACGTGGATTAGAGTTAGGTAGATTAATACAGGGTGTTGAACACAAACTAGGTACCTTAGTGACACCACCCAAAGATACTAAGCCCGTCACTGATACTGCCACAAGGATAGGAATTAACAGTATTATAGATATGATAATATCATTACCATTAGAAGATAAACAAGCAGTTGCTAGGGCATTACTGCCAACACCTTCAGTAGATACATCATCAAAACATACAGAACTTGACAAAATAACTACCCAAACTACTTCCCCATCCATTTCTTCTCCAATTGTAACTCAACCATCTTCACAGCCCATGTTTTCTCCAATACAAGCCCCTATAGCTTCGTCACTACAATCTACTCCACAGACTGCTACTACTGTGCGTTCTGTTGAATTCCCTAGAATTGTAACATTTTCAGGAAAGGGTGATGTGACATATGAAATGTGGCGATATGAAGTACGAGGTTTATTGAGAGATAATGTATTCCCCAGGCTATCATCATGCAGGGTACCGTGTTCGTAAGTCATTGAGAGGGGTAGCTGCTGAGGTGTTACTTCATATGGGTGAAGATGTAACACTGACAGGTTTAATAGATGAAATGGATATGGTTTTTGGAAAGGTATTGCCTCCAGAAGCGATTCTTGAAAGGTTTTATACTGCTCGTCAGAAAAGGAATGAAAGGGTAGCAGAATGGGCATGTCGTATAGAGGGTTTATTGGAGGAACTGAGACCTAGAAAACCAATGACCAGAGATACTGCAGACACAATGTTGAGAACGAAATTCTTTTCAGGATTAAGTCAGGATCAGATTAAGGTTGCCATTAGACATAAATATGATGGGTTGTTAATGGCAGCTAGGATGTTAGAGGGTAACCAGGACATTATCTCCACAAATTCATCAGGAAGTAGTAATTGAAAAACATATACTAGCTAAGTTGGAAGAAATGACCAGGGAGCTTCAACAATTGTCAAAGAAAGTAGAGCAAATAGAACAAAGAAGGAGCCATTCTCAGCACACTCAACCTAGAAAAACAGATTATAAATTTTCAGGTAAATGCTATGCATGTGGTCAAATAGCATAATAAACAAACTCAATGTCATTTAAACGAGAAACGGCCAGTCATAAAGAGGGACGTGAACTCGGCCGGCAAATAAATGGTTCCTCAAGAGTTGTAGAGTCTTTAGTAGGAGATGCTGATGAGTGTAACATTAGTGTTGATGGGTCATGTTGCTTAGCTCTGATTGACACGGGTTCGATGGTTTCAACAGTAGCTGACGAATCTTTCAATAATGAAGTTCTTAACAAACCGATTCAAAAACTAGATGAGTTCATTAGGGTCCAAGGTGCTGGTGGCTATATAGTCCCTTATTTAGGTTACATCGAAGTAGATATTGTATTACCTGGTAGTTCTGGTGTGGAAAGTTCTGAGACTGTTTTGCTGTTAGTTGTTGCGGATACTGACTATAACCATCAAGTACCAGTTGTTGTTGGCACAAATATACTAAAGTATTACTTAGATGCACCAGATTGTAGTAGGAAGGGCGAATGTAGTAATTTGTCTAATGCACTGGGACTAGCATATAAGACCATACAGTAAAGACAAATGATAGAGGGGAGAGCTATAGCAGTACGTAATACTGTGAAAGTAGGACCAAATCAAAGAATAATTGTACATGGGTTTTGTAGAGTGGACTCTAAAACATTTGGTCAAGATGTTTTGATAGAGCCCGAGGAATTGAATCCTTTACCTGGGAATTTACTAGTTACCCTAGCTGTAATTAAATTAGGGTCAAGTGGAAAATCTAGTAGGATACCAGTGACAATTACTAATATTGGTCAAAGGTCTGTCACAATTCCACCTAGAAGTACTTTATGCAATGTCAATCAAGCATCTTACATATCCAAGTCTCTCGATCCATACAACAACATTGATATAGATAAACCTGGGAATAGTAATAATGCACCAGAGTGGTTAATTAAAGATCTTAGTCTAGATACAGATACAGAGTCAGCGCTAACTGTAGATCAGAAAGAAAATGCCTTAAATCTTATTTGAAAATGGCAAAAAGTGTTTTCTAAGGATGAAATGGATTTGGGACATAGTAATCTGATAACCCATAAGATAAAGTTAACTGATGAAACTCCCTTCAAAGATAGATATAGGCGAATACCTCCTGGAATGTATGATGAGTTGAGTCAATATTTGAGGGACATGCAGGCGTCAGGTGTGATAAGAGAGTCGACTAGTCCATGGTCTTCTAATATTGTATGTGTCAAAAAACCAGATGAAAAAATCCGGATGTGTATAGACTATAGAACATTAAATGCTAAAACTGTGAAAGATGCCTACACCTTACCTAGAATAGATGACACACTTGATAATCTTAGTGGTTCTAGTTGGTTTTCATCTTTAGATCTCAGGTCAGGGTTTTACCAGGTGGATATGGAGGAGTCAGACAAGCAGAAAACTGCGTTCACTGTTGGTAACCTAGGTCATTATGAGTTTAACCGAATGCCTATATGGGGTTGACTAACGCGCCAGCTACTTTCCAACGTCTCATGGAAAAGAGTTTTGGTGAGTTAACTTTCCGTGAATGTTTTATTTTTATAGATGATGTTCTGGTTTATTCAAAGACATTTGATGATCATCTTGAAAGACTTCAGAGACTGTTTAAATGGTTTTCTACTCATGGCTTGAAATTAAAACCATCAAAATGTTCTCTGTTTCGGCGTAAGGTGAAATATCTTGGACATATTGTTTCTGCTAGTGGTATTGAAACTGACCCAGGCAAGGCATCAGTGCTAAGAAATTGGCCAGCCCCTAGTAATGTGAAGGAGTTAATGCAATTTCTTGGTTTTGCAGGATTTTACAGGCGGTATATCCAAGGTTTTAGTACTATCGCCAAGCCCCTTAATGATTTATTACATGGTCAACAGACTCGAAATAAATCTGGGAAGTTTGTTAAAATAAGGTGGGGAGAAAAAGAACAGAAATCTTTTGACACACTCAGGGAAGCCCTCATGTCTGCTCCAATATTGGCCTTCACTGATTACTCCTTACCATTTGAACTTCATACGGACGCCAGCATACTGGGGTTGGGGGCAGTATTGTACCAACAACAGAAAGGTGTCAATAGAGTAATTGCCTATGCCAGTAGAGGCCTTAATAAATCAGAACGTAATTACCCCGCACATAAACTCGAATTTCTTGCTTTGAAGTGTGCGGTCACTAAGAAATTCAGTGATTACCTTTATGGGGGTAAGTTTACAGTATACACTGATAATAATCCACTAACTTATGTACTTACATCAGCAAAGCTGGATGCCTGTGGGCATAGATGGTTGTCTGACCTTTCCTTGTATGACTTTTCCCTAGTATACGGAAGTGGTAGGAAAAATATAGATGCAGATGCTTTGTCCAGAATTCCATGGAAATGTAAAGAGGGTCAGATTGACAGTGAGGTTGTGCAGGCAGTCTGTCATGCAACTAGAGTGAGGGATTGTGATCAACTTCGATATGTAGATTCATTGGGTATTGTAGAGGATGAGGAAGTGTTCACGGGGTCTTCTTGTTATGACGATGTGGATTGGAAAACTGAGCAACAGAAGGACCCAATTATTAGATCTGTTGTTGGTCACATAGTGAGAAATATCAAGCCTAATATGCAATCACTATGTAGAGAAGAGAAATTGTTGATGCGAGAAGGGGTGCGTTTAGTTCTCAAAGATGGAATTTTGTATAGGAAACGGCAAATTGATGGAATACAGAATCTGCAATTGGTTTTACCAAAGATGTATAGGATTGGAGTATTTACGAGTTTACATGATGATCTTTGACATTTTGGAAGGGACGAGACTTTAGATCTGGTAAGGAAGAGATTCTTCTGGCCTAGGATGTTTCAGGATATCACAAATAATGTAGAGAGATGTATGCGATGTATATGTAGAAAGGCATCTGGTAGTGTTCTGAGGGCGCCATTGGTCAATATTAATTCACATCTCAACCTATGGAAATGATTTGTGTTGATGTTTTGCATATTCCAACTCCAGACAGGGGTTTTAGTAATATCCTGGTGATGACTGATCATTTTACTAGTTATGCAATGGCAGTGCCAACAAAAAATCAGTTAGCCCGCACTACAGCTAAAGTGTTGTTTGAACATATGGTATTACATTATGGATTTCCAGACCATTTGCATAGTGACCAAGGTCGAAACTTTGAGTCTGCAACGATTCAGGAGTTGTGTCGTATTGCAAATGTTAGAAAGACCAGAACCACACCTTACCATCCTCAGGGTAATGGTAAGTGTGAAAGGTTTAATCAAACATTGCTTCAGATGTTAGGTACGATGTATGAGGATAAAAAGACTACATGGTCTTCATATGCACCAGCTATGGTTCATGCATATAATACTACAAAGTGTGAAAGCACTGGGTATTCTCCCTTTTTCCTCATGTTTGGAAGGGAACCAAGGTTACCGGTCGATTTAGTAACAGCCACTGATCAGTGTAACAAAGATTCTGTCAGAAGTGTTTCAGATTATGTCAGAAAACTAGGTGACAAATTGAACTATGCTTACAAATCTGCATCAGAGAAATCCGAAAGGGCTGGAAATAGACACAAGGTGTTATATGATAGGAAAGTAAGGGAAGCTATCATACAACCTGGGGATGTTGTTTTAGTAAAAAATGTAGCACCTCAATCAAATTACAAATTAGCTGATAAATGGAAAGAAGGCCCGTATATTGTTCTATCTCAACCAACCAGTGATATTCCGGTGTATGTCGTTCAGAAAAAGGGGGGTAAAAGTAGGAAACGTACCCTGCATAGAAACCTACTCCTCCCTTTACCTGAATATAGTACTGAAGTAGATGAGAAACCCATGTCTAGACTAGCTCATAGACAAAGTAAGAAAGTGGAAGAGATAATTAATTCATCCAGTTCAAATGACGAGGGGAAGGAAGAATGTCCCTTTATGATCCAAGTAAATGCACTAAATCCTTGTGCACCTGAATATATCCCCTTGCATAAGAGAGAGTTTGTGGATCGCATTCATAATATTTCCCATGATATTTCACATGACACGCATGACACGTATTTCACCTCCAGAAACGACACTTCACATGATTCACTAGAAACAGAAAATACATTAAGTTTGACTGATAGGACGAATGAATCAGAAGTAGGTTTAAGACGGTCTACAAGACACAGAAAACCTCCAGATAAATTTGTACCGGGTGAATGGTCCCGAAATTTAGTTCAACATGTCCAGCAGCTTAAACTATACTTCACTTTAGAAATTTAATGTCAATTTATTTGAGAGAGAGAGAAATACTTTTCAATTTTTTGTTAAATTTAATCGTTATTTGCCATTTAGTAGAGTTAAGTTTGTGCTGTGATGTTAATAGATCACTCAAAAGAACTCCCTAAGACAACAAAGATTGGTAAATTTGAATTGTAAATTTTTCTTTACGTCTAGCCAGAATGTACATGCATGTACGAAGTAGTCTAAATGACGAGGACGCCATTTCCTCAAGCGGGGGAGTATGTCACAGTTACGATTTACCGTTAAGTGTTTTGTTATTCAGTGTTAGGTTTTTGTTTTAGTTATGTAACTTTCTGTCCTTGTACTTATGTAAATTTCTTTACCTTCATGAATTTCATTAGATAGTCAAATAGTTTTAGACAGGTGTACCGTGTCAGGTATAAAAAGCCCAATGCACAGGTCACCGGTACATTCATTTTTGTGTAGCCAGCAAGGCAACAACCTACCTATATCATTTCACTTCATACTTCAGGTTAGTTATATTCTCTTTTTCCTTGTTTCCTGGTTTTGTGACATTCATTTTTTGTGTAGCCAGCAAGGCAACAACCTACCTGTATCATTTCACTTCGTACTTCAGCTCCTGTCCTTTCCATTATGTGTGTGTGTGTAATAAAGGTTATTTGAGTTTACAACTGCATCAACTGGTATGATATTTGGAGTGTGGGGCGCGGCAAACGTGACAGCCGGGAGTACAAGATAGATGCCATCCGGACAACACACGCCTCCTACGTCGGCGTGTATTAACCCGGACGGCATTTATTACATACATACATACATACATACATACATACATACATACATACATACATTAGATAATCTATATACTCAACAGACAATGGGGTAGCGTGCACAAGGTCGATGTGCACCTCGCTCCAGCAAAAACCTCAAATTTTCCATTATCAACAAACGCTTTCTACAATTGCAACCATTTGAAAACAATTATGAAGTGTCAGGATTGTGGTAACTCGAGAGCTAAGCTGTCCCAGGGCGACCTGCATCTCTGCAAGTCATGTAAACTTCATCGCTTTCCAACAGCAAGTTCAAGTGCAGTCAAGATGGCCGATACTACTACTGACAATGACAATCACGTGCCTGAGAAATCACAACTTGACACTATACAGGCGACATTGCTTACGCTCACCGCTAAAGTCGACAAGCTTACTGTAATGGAAAACAACATTTGTGAACTCCAGAAGTCCATTACCTATGTGAGTAACTCTTTTGATGACTTCGCAAAGCAACTGCAAAGTCTACGAAATTAAAACAAAGTTTTGAAAGACAAACTAGCTAACACAACAAAGGAAGTCAACGAACTACATCAATACACCAGAAGAAACACCTTAGAAATATCAGGTATACCTGAGGATGGAAATGAAGACACAGATAATATCGTGGTTAAAGTAGCTGAGATCGCCGGTGTCAATGTTTCGCCTGATGATATTGATATATCACATCGTCTTCCTCAAAGACCTAGCCGGCAAAGTAATGGCCAGCGTAAACCAGCCACAATCATCGTCAAGTTCGTTCGTCGTTCCCTCCGAAATAAACTGTATTCATCAAGAAAAAACCTTAAAGGCAAGACTACCCGTAACATTGGCGTCACAAGCAACAATCGTATTTACATCAACGAGAACTTAACACCAACTAATAAGCAACTCTTCTTCCAGGTAAATCAGCTACGCAACGAAAAACACTGGAAATTCATTTGGACGCACAATGGCAAAATCTACGTGCGGAAAAATGTCGGCGACCCAGCAATCATCGTAGCAACTGTAAGAGATCTCGATCGTATCGTCTAACTAAATATACTCGTATTACATGTATTTCTTTATTGAATACAATATCATCAGACTTGTCTCATTGAAGATATTCAAAGTATTGGGTAACTATTTTTCGATTACTTATTCTCTAAGTATGTCAGCCATTTCATGATGAACGAAGAAGTCATAGTCAAATACAGCTGCAAGTCTTGCACAGTCAACCAGTTCAATTCTGATAGAAATCTTTTACACAGTTCATGTTCTTTCCTACATTGCAATGTCAGATCCCTTACAAAAAACTTCGATAGCTTTGTTAACTTTCTAAGCATGTTAGATCAAAATTTTCTTTTTATAGCTCTGACGGAAACATGGTTACATCCCAATTCAAATTGCTGTCTTTATGATTTGCCTTCCTATACTTTCGTTACTTGTAATCGTGAAGCCTCACAAGGTGGTGGAGTCGCTCTGTATTTTCACAACTCGTTGTCCTTCTCTCGCATCAACACATGTAAAATTAATCACTGCGAATCCATCTTTGGGGAAACTATGATCAACAACAAAAAGATTGTTATAGGCGTTATCTACAGAAGACCCAACACACCTTTTAATGAATTCATTGACAGTTTAGAACCATGCCTTGATCAGGTGTCAGTGAACGGGCGTGATTGTATTCTCCTTGGCGATATGAATATTGACACATCTTTAGATAGCCCACCCGTTACTCATTACAATACTCTCCTGAATACATACAATATGACACAATTAATTAACACCCCTACCAGAGTTACTAACACCTCACACACGGTAATAGATCACCTGGTGACAAATATTACTGACCACTTTATTGAGTCCGGTACAATTGAAACAGACATTTCAGACCACTATCCAATTTTCGGCATTATTAAAAGTCTGCATCACGTTTTTGAAAACGTTACCAAAACACACACCTACGATTTCAGGAATTACAACAAAGAGGCCTTTTTAACTGACCTAAGCAATGTATCCTGGCAACCAGTCCACATGTGCGAAGATCCGTCTGAAGCATACAATATTTTTAATGATTTATTTCATACTGTTATCAGAAGACATCTTCGAATAAAAACATTTACAAGAACACAAAAGTCAATTAAAAGACCCTGGATCACAAAGGGCTTATTTACATCCATCCATACATACAAAACATAAAAAACTTTTCTCGAAAATGAAAAATCACCCAAGGAATAACCAAATTAAAAATAGGTATACTAGGTACAGGAATACATTGACGAAGCTCCTTAGGTTGGCTAAGAAAAACTACTACACCAATAAAATTTCAAATGCCTCTGGCAACACCAACAAAACTTGGCTTATTATTAAAGAGATGTTGAACAAAACACATACCAAATGTACTCCCGATAAATTAACTACAAACAACCCTGGAAACACATGCTTAACAGATACAAGAGATATTGCTCAAGAATTCAATAATTATTTCACTGGTATTGGGTCCAATCTTGTTCAAAAGATTACAAGCAACAAAGACTTTAGACAATACCTGGATGGGAACTACCTCAACTCCTTTTTCTTTCACCCCGTGTCTGAAGAAGACGTCCTTGGAGAAATATTCAAGCTTGATCCCCGCAAAGCTACCGGTCAGGATACAATTAATCCCCTCTTAGTTATACACGCTGCTCACATTATTGCATGCCCTCTCACACATATAATTAACTGTTCTCTCAACAATGGTATTTTTCCAAGTCTACTTAAGATTGCCAAGGTAATACCTATTTATAAAAAAAGGTTCGCCATGCGATGTTGGCAATTATCGCCCCATTTCAATTTTGCCCGTAATCAGTAAAGTGTTTGAATCTATTGTCAATCATCAACTTGTTAAATATCTTGAAAAATACAACATCCTCATCAAAACTCAGTTTGGTTTCAGGAAAAAACACAGTACTAAGCTTGCCCTGATCACTGGTATTGCTAATAAGCTGGACAATGGTTATCTGACATGTGGTATTTTCATTGATTTGCCGAAAGCCTTTGACACAATAGACCATAGTATTCTTCTACAGAAACTGAGTCACTATGGTGTCAGAGGCTTGCCTTTACTTTGGTTTAAAAGTTATCTCTCCCAGCGTAAGCAGTGTGTCTGTATAAATAATGTTACCTCGCCATATAGCGAAATACAATGTGGAGTACCACAAGGCTCAATTTTAGGCCCCCTACTCTTTCTGATTTACATCAATGATATTGTGAACGCTACTGATGCATTTGAATTTCGATTATTTGCCGACGACACAAACTTGTTTCAATTTATCAACAATCCCTCAAATATAATTCAGCTTGATCAGCTCCATTTCGACTTCAGGAAAGTCTGTGACTGGTGCGACGCCAATAGGCTAACTATCAGTGTAGAAAAAACTAATTTCATGATTATTAAGACTTCGCAAAGATTGGTGAAAACGGAGGGAAGTCTGGGCATTAATCGCTCACAAATTTCACAAGTAACGTCAACCAATTATCTTGGCGTGTGTTTAGATCAAAATATGCTTTGGACATCACACATTGAAAAAGTTAGGAAAGCAATTTCTCCAATTATTGGCATAATTTCCAAAATTCGCTATTACGTACCTAAATCTACTCTTCTTCTGCTGTATAACTCTATGATCTTGCCCCATATCTCATATTGTATAGAGATATGGGGCAATACATACAATACATTTCTCAAGCCTATCTTAAACCTTCAAAAGAAAGTTATTTGCTTTATAACTTTTTCAAATATTGATGCTCCCTCCTCCCCTCTTTTTCAGCAACTAGGAATTCTAAATGTCCACCAGCAATGCAAATTTAATACTTCTTTATTTATTTTTGATTTGAGGGCCGGTCACTTCCCGCAAACAGTTAACGACTATTTCAACACACCACCAAATACGTATCACACTCGGAATACAACGAGAGATTACTTTTACATTCCAAAAGTAAATCTTACTCTGACGAAACACAATTTTCAGTATGCAGCTGCAAAACATTGGAACTCCTTACCTGAAGAATTGAAAAAAATACAATCCAGGACTACTTTTAAATCTCAGTTAAAACAGTATTTGTTACAAAATTAATTCAGCTTTTTCTACCTTACATTGCATTTAATGCCAGTTGTTATATATTTTTTGATGAGAACGCGTTTTGTTTTGTTTGTTTGTTTTTGTTTTAATTTCAAATTTGTTTTTTGTTTTTGCTTTGATTATTTTGTTTAATCAATTGTAGTATGGGCCACAAACTTGACTAGTTTGTTTCAAACTATTTTTGTGGTCCAGCCATAAACTCTGTATTCATCCATCAGTTTATGTGTAATATTTATTCCACTGTCTTTTTTTACTTTCTCTCTTGTTATGTTGATATGATTTTGAGTTTGTGGCAAATAAAATACTATATTTATAATAATTCATAAAGTACTGTAAAAAACCCAAACCTTTTCAGTAAACCGTAACAAATCACAATGACATTTACATTGAATGATTCACACTAAAGCAATGTAGGATGAAAAATAATATGCTACACCTATTGCAAGGAAACTAAGCTAAACAGTCTCGTAAAGTGACAATTGTATGAGGTGAAACCTCGAAAAGGTAGTCAAGCAAAAACACCAAAATCATATAGCTGTCTGGAAAATCTGAATCTAAACTTAAAATTCCACCCTTGAGAGCAAGCGATTCATGAATTAATTCCAATGCTTTTGGGGTTCTCTCAACATCCCGAAACTTGAAGTACGAGTGTGAAGTAAGAATACCATCTGGAAAAATAGAAGGAAAAGTATATATGATTTAGCATCACGTATACACTAATTTTTGAGGAAAGCTGTTGATTGAATATTTAAGGATATCAAATACATTTGCTATATCATCAAATTCAAGTTATACAAAAGAACATTTCCACTTAAAAATGTGTCTTGCCTACTAAGTCGATAGTAATGTTACCTGTCATATTTTGATGACACAAACACAGTTGAAGATGCAAAACAAAAGAGCGTGAGATTTTGCCATTGATGGCGCTCTTCTGTATATTAGAGGGGAGTCAAGCAACAACTGTACATGTCACATACCTTTTCGTGGCGGAAAGGTGAATGTACTGTCTATAATCCTAAGTTGTCTTTTTTGCGTCACTCGTGAGACATCTGGATTGATTCCGCTTGGAAATATATATGCCGCTGTCACTCCAATCTCAGCCAATCTCACTTGAGCACTTACTACATCCATTTGCAACATGTTGTTATTTTGCAATTCCCAGTATTGTTTAGGCCATCGACTTCCCGCACGAATTCCAATTTCGTGATTTTCACTCCAACTCCTAACAAGGTTGAAGTTTTGTTCGACAAAGTCACCGTACAAAAACAAGATAAGTGGTGTTTTCTTAGCATAGGCTTCAATTGTGCTGATTAATCGTTTTGCTCGTTTTGCATTCATCCCAACTTCGATGACGATAGCGACTTTTGTTGTGTTGTTTACGGCTGTGCATGTCTCTGATACTTTGAACACTGATCCGGGAGTGTCGTCTGGAATCTGTAAATAACAATTATGCCATATACAATAACTTGAGGAATATATAGACGTTATTCCACAATCGTTCAGCTAAGGAAAATACTCGTGAATTAAGGGGCCTTTGTCACTATTCGTCTAGGGACTCGTAGTGACGGCCCTTAGGTCACGAGTATTTTCCGGCTGAATAAAGAAAAATATTGGAGAATAACGGGGAAAGTGAGGGACCGGCCAGTTTCTGCGGCCTGGGGTGGGGGTGGGGATTGGTGAATTTTTGCATCAGGACAACGAAAAGTCACTGACCCCCTATCTGGAAAACGGAAAACGGGCTGACCTCCGATCCTATCACTTAATTCTAAAACATAGTGACACCCACCCCCCTGATATATCATATTTCCATGACAGGTATTGATCGTGACTCAGAGTGGACTGCGTGACTAAATAATTGATAAGATAGCATCATATTAAATTAGCGACTACACAGGCTAAATATTGAAAGAAGAATTTAATAGCATCTTGAGTGTAAAATGTAGGGGAAAGTTTAAGATGAGAATATTTAGACCTCTCATGGGTCCCAGGGGGTCCCCCCGAGAAGCTCTGGTTTTTTTTACCCTTGAAGTCAATCTGTAGGGTATTCAAACCCTTTTTGGGCAATAATTTCCAAGCTTTACAAAAAAGCACCAACATCGTAATTAGCAACTACATAGGGTTGAATTTTTTGATAGTTTTATAGCATTTATCCAGACAGGGCGTGCTGGAGGCAAAAACTACTGCGCGCTTGCTCCCAACAGTATATAAAGAGAAAGTCACCGAAAATCAATACATACTTGCAAACTATCGCCACTTTCTGCTCAGTTTACTGTCAAACTCAAAAAATGCTACCAGAACCCGAAAGTTATCTCTATATACTGTTGGGAGCTAGCGCGCAGTGGTTTTTGCATCCAGCACGCGCTACGTTGGAACGCAGATATATGCTTTAATCAGCTGTGTAACAATACACATCAATTTACTATGCTTCGTGTACATTCAGTATGACCAAAAAAAAAGCGTCACTGAGGATGTCTATTAAGCCTGTGGTTGCCTTGATATCCTTGAGAAAACTGTTTTATTCGAAACGTTGGATTGCATTTATTAATTCGGACTCTATCACTCGTTTCTTATGCATTTCTCTACATACATACATACATACATACATACATACATACATACACACATACACACATACATACATACATACATACATACATACATACATACTCACATACATACATACATACTCACATACATACATACATACATACATACATACATACATACATACATACATACATACAGAACGCCACTATCATAGATTTCGTTCAATGAGCTTTGCGCGCGCGTGTGTGTGTGCGTATGCGTGTGAGGATGTGTGTGTGTGTGGTATAAATTCTTACCCGAATATTCAACATGAGGTCAAAATCAGCAAATGACTTGGTTTCACCAGCCCATGTGATTTGATGTGCTCCTCTGGAGTTCAAATCATCACGGAGTTTATCCTTTTGATACTGTGTGTACTTAGTAGGTGCCCAATCATGAAATTCACCATAGAACCTAGATTGGTAATAAAAAAGAGAGAGAGAGCATATTTTGAGTCTCTAAACTTGAATAGAATGTCGAAGTCGTTATAATGTTTACCTTCCGTGAGAAAGATGTGTGTGTGTGTGTGTGTGTGTGTGTGTGGTGGGGGGGGGGGCTGTCTGTATATATCAATCCATAATAATTCATAGCACAATTTGGCCAAACTATAGTATTGACAATTTGCAATGCACACTTTTTTTAGTGTAATCGTCGTCCAAAATTTTTAGTAGAAACATTTAATAACAATAAAACTTACTTGTCTATCCAGTCAAACGTATCGTCAGCAAGCATTTTCATCAATATTTCGTATTCAGCGCCCTCTACGTCAAGTTTGAGTATAACGTAGTCTTGTTTTCTTGTGTTATCCCGTATCCATTGTGATAAGTCCACAGTTCCAATCTCAACTTGACGGGAGAATTTCCTCAAACCACCATTACCATCGTCATTTTTTTTCTCATTTTGATAGGCAAAGAAAGTGCCACCTCCCCATTGCATATCCTTGTTATTATTAGTTTTTCCTGGAAACCAGGGCCCTTCCAGATATGCCGTCATATTCCCTACAATGTTGAACAAAAGACATGGAAAATACAGTACAATATTACTAAGGGAAAAAGACGTCTAGCGCCTTAAAATGACTTCTCTTCACCGATGTGTGGGATTTGGTGTGCACCGCTGGAATTCAAATCATTATCTAATGGTAAAGTATATTTCAACAAAATTATTGATGTTTAGTTATCTAATCTAATCTAATCTAATCTAATGTAATCTAATCTAATCTTCTTATATAGCGCATTCCATATAACTATCACTATGCGCTTTACAAAAACAGACTCAAGCAAAAGTCTTATTGAAGAAATAGGTCTTAAGACCTGGTTTAGATGCCTGGAATGTAGTGACACTCTGCAGATACGTATACGATGGCAAAGCATTCCACAAGTGTGGGGCACAAATTGAGAATGCTCTGTCACCATAATAAGCAGTATTGCTGAGTGGTTGGCGTAAGTAATGTTCGTTCCGTGAGTTACTGCGTCACGACTGGAGCTGCGACGGGTAAGTAACAGACTAAGATAGCCAGGTGCAAAACCACGAAGTACTTTGAATGTTTGGCAGAGAATTTTAAATTCTGCACGCTGTTGTACTGGTAGCCTGTGTAACACTTTGAGAAAAGGAGTAATTATTATTATTATTATTTTATTTCTTGTAAGAAAACGCGCTACACATGCGTCTCAGCGCGTTGTACAGACTGAAGTTTAAAAAAATTGCAGTAAAGTAAAGAAAATAACAGCACACAAAAAGGGACTAAGTGTAAAACTGGCCGATTAAAATAATTCACAATGTATAAAAACCGACAAGTTAAAATCAATCACTTAAAATGTTGTCTAAAAAGATATGTCTTTAAACTACGTTTAAAAATGTCAACAGTCATTACATTTCTCATTTCAAATGGAAGTGAATTCCACAGAGAGGGTGAGCACACCGAAAAAGCCCTCTGGCCATAGGATCTATTGAAATTGCCACGTGGTTTGACTGATAATAAGAGTAGCTTTTCAGCGGAGCGAAGATTTCGTGTTGGAACATAAATGCTAATTAAATCTGACAGGTAAATGGTGCTACATGATTGATTATCTTGAAAGTGATCAGTAGGATTTTGAAATTAATCCTAGCCTCAACTGGGAGCCAATGCAAGTCATAGAGTATAGGAGTAATGTGGTCGAATTTTCGTGTACAACTGACAAGACGGGCTGCAGCATTCTGGAGTGACTGCAGACGATCTATCTGGTATTTTGGAATTCCATACAATAGACTATTGCAGTAATCGAGTCGGGATGTCACAAATGCATGTATTAATTTCTCTGTACAGGCTTTGTCTAACAGTTTGCGAATTTTTCCAATCTTGTATAACGAAAAGTAACCATTCTTGCAAATGTGACTAATCTGATCAGACATGGAGCCGTCCCTACGGAGAGTAACACCGAGATTACGGACTGAGGTAGATGGTGCGATGTCTAGCCCGCCAATTTTCAGGCTGGTCAGTTCTACTACGTTGGTTTTTAACCGTGACGAGAACTGGATCACCTCAGTTTTGTCATTGTTGAGGACTAACATATTTGATCTCATCCAGCTGCGAATGTCATCGATGCACGTTTCAACATCAGGTAGAATGTCAGCTGGCTTATTGCAGATTGTGTAAATCTCTGAGTCGTCTGCATACATCATGGATCATGTAGTCAAGGCCATGTCCAATGATGACATCATGTAGAGGAGCTGTATACAATGTGAATAGGATCGGACCTAGAACTGACCCTTGTGGGACACCGTACTTTATATGCGAAGTAGAAGACGCTGTAGAGGTCACTTTGACACGTTGATGGCGATTGAGAAGATATGATTTAAACCAGGCTAGAGCTGTCCCGGTGACACCAAAACGAAACTCCAGTCTATTTAACAAAATGCTATGGTCGATTGTGTCAAAAGCTGCTGACAGATCCAACATGATAAGAACGACATCCTTCTTGTTATTTAAGGCCACCATGATGTCATTATGGACTCGTAAAAGGGCCGTTTCGGTACTATGATTAGCCCGATATGCACTTTGGCACTTAGTGTAAAGCTCAAACTTAGTTAGATGATCATGTACTTGCTGTGCGACAATTTTCTCTAGGACTTTCGATAGAAAAGGCAGATTAGATACTGGTCTATAATTTTTATGTGGTTATACTTCTCTCTAATATCTAAACAAGCTGCAGAATTCTGAATCATTTGAAGTTTCCGAATCTCATGCTGGGAGGCCAAACAGTAAACTATTGTTACGGATGACAGAATACAACTTTTTAATATTCGCTAAGTTTTGATGTTTTGCAAGGTCACCGTGAACTCTCAGCTGTCATGAATTAATACTTAGAACAAATGTTTGCATTTCGCGAATAGTATTCTTCTTAGATGATAACATTAAGTTATTATAAGATCAACAGTATCGAATAATGACTGATTACAGACAGTTGGAAGAACAATGACGTGATCACATTGTTTAGCTAGTTTTCATATTTGTCAATATTATTTGCATTGAATTAAGGCGACGGCAACACTCCCGTTTTTATTCAGTTATGGTGCTGATTATATTATCACCCAATCATTTGAGCATTGTATATTTTATGTCTATAAGAATTTAATGGAATAATAAATTACGGATTCATTCTTTGGAAGTTGGAGCAGAAGGCAACAGCTAGGCCTACACTAGAGCTTACATCTGCTCAGTGGCCACTTCTAAATGATCCAGGTTAACAATGAACATTGTGTGTAGTTTGAGCTAATTCCCTTCAAGTCCAAGTCGATCCTGTGTACGGAGAGAGAGAGAGAGAGAGAGAGAGAGAGAGAGAGAGAGAGAGAGACATTGGAGGAGGGTTACGTTAACATTAGATGTCTCCCCCTCAATTTGTTACACTATTACAATAATCAAGACGTGAAGTGACAAAAGCGTGAATAAGTTTCTCTGTGGAATTTTGATCAAGCAAATTCCTGATTTTACCAATCTTCCAGAGAGCATATGGAGCTGATTTACACAAATTAGCCACATGGGCTGACATGGATAATTACGAACACTATTAGAGGGGTGTTTATCGACATCGCCAATCTGTACATTACAGGGAGGGACAGGGTCTTCACCAGCAAACTTGGAGGAAAAGTGTATCACCTCTGTTTTCCCATCATTGAGAGCAAGCATATTTTCTTGTATCCAAACCCGGATTTCATCAATACATGACACAATTTGACAATGGGAACCTGGTCACCCTCACAAGTTATGTAGTTCAATTTGTCGTATTAGGTCTACATATTTGCATTTTTGTGTCTTCATCGCTCGTACACGTACGTGTACGTATGTATGTATCATGCATTTAGTTCCTACCACATCGCCAGCATATACCGCCATTGTTGATTGTCATGTTTTCCACACGTTCTGTGTCAGTATTACATTTTTATTTGTAGACAATGACGTGCATTTGTTTACATTTATGAGTGTATATCACAAAAAGACATAATAACACAGCTTTCGCAGCAAGATCAGTTGTAATTTAGTCTACAGTGCATTCAAAGTATTCTTTAGTGCAAGAATGAAGCAGGAAGTAGGTAATATCGCCCTTCCACGCAAACAGGCACTGGCGTAGTGTTAATATATCAAACAAACAAAAATAAATACCTTACCTCTTTTGCTTGATACACCTTCAGGGATATGTGCAAAAGTCTTCCCGTCTGAAGTAAAAGGTGCGAAATATGGTTTGAGCTGGGGATCAATCTCGAATGAATGGATAATGAAGTCATACGCTCCTGGATACGTATCTCTGAATAATGTTACCGACGACGCCATATTGGCTCCGCAGTCCAAGAAATACTTCTTGGGTGAATCAAGATCTTTGGATTTATTTTCAGCAGTATTGATTTTTAATGGCTGGTCTTTGTTGCCAGTTTCACCGCTTCCAAACCTGGAAAAAGATAAATTATAAAGTTGGACTTGACTACATGGGAGTTTGCACAATACGACATATTTTTGTTATTGTGGTGGTATTTGAATGGAGCTAAAAAGAACCTTATACACTATTACATGCCATGATCAATCTGACTAAAATCCGATGTAGTAGTGTACAAGGCGTGATTTGTTTTTGGCTGTAACGTTTACTGACGGTTGTTCTCATGTGAGCGCCCCCAACGACAATTAACGTAACAGCCAAAACGAAATCGCGCCGTACACGCCACATCATTTTTAACCAAAATAAACTATTTTAGTGTACTATTAGTGATGAAATATGGCTTCTATGACATTAAAATTGTCTTTAGGCATTTTTACAAAAAAATATTTCATTGTAGAGATTTCCTCAACATTATACATATGAACAATTATATTATCAGAACTTTTATAGGATATTGCTAAATATCAGGTTTGAATTCAGTCAATACAAGTGGTAGATTACAAGGATATCGCTGGTATATCTTTGTAATATGCAGCAAAATTACGCCCTCAAAACGTATTGTGAACAATATTCTTTGTAGCTTCTATGAATGTGTGTACCCAATTGTAGAGTGAACCAAATGTTAACTTGGGAAATAGCTATAGCCTTTAAGAGATTCCATTCTATATCAGTGAGTGAGTTATATTCAGACATGTAAATGTGACTCTTTTTGGAGTACATATATCCCAAAGGCGGATTCGATACTTTAAAAAACTTGTCAACGCTCCTCGCATTATTTCATGTATGTCATCATATGTTACCTACCGTGCACCAAATCTTGTTAAAGCTGGGTGGGTTTCGAAATATTGACATTGACAATTACAGTCATGTTTCAGGAAATCCTTACTGCCAATCATAGAACTGATAAAACCAAGCGTGAAAGATAAGATGAGTAGAAATGTCTGCAGGATAGTTGAACGACCATTAGCTGTCATCTTTGTTGGTGGATGGACACAGATTCCAAGACTCAAATTGGATACAAGATCTTCTGTCTGAACCGGATTCTGGGAACAAATAGAACGTTCAAGTTTAGGTCAAGGAAGGTCTCCAAAGATAGCACGCATCTGATAATATAGGGTAAACATTTGAATGGAGTCTTTACATACATTTTTGACTACAAATATGGCTGCCATTCAGTAAAAGTGATATGAGCTCCAAAAAAAAAAATACTTGTGTATAGTTCTTTTTTTTTCAATATTACTTGTAAACATGATTTAAAAGAAATTGGCAATATGTAAATACTACAATGTTTCTGTAATAGGTAAAAATTGGCTTGATTTTGATAATTCACCTTGAAGGTCAAAGTCTTAGGTCAATATCTCAAATGATATCTTGTAATAATACTACTACTAATAATAATACTAATAATAATAACATAAATTTATATAGCGGCTAAAATCCACAGAGACAGTGATCAGAGCCGCTTAAAATACAAAACACTCATAAAAAGTACAAAAACTAAAACGGCGACATCTAAAAGAATGCAAGATTAAAAAGATCAGCATACGTTTAAAAACATTACAATTATTACAATGACGGATTTGGAGAGGGAGAGCATTCCATAAAACTGGCGAAGCAACACTGAAAGCCCTGTCACCATGTTTTTTGTCTGGGCTGTAATGGTACTAAGTTTAAAAGGGTCAGCAGAATGTAGACTACGCCCCGGGACATAGAGACTGACTAACTCACTAATGGAGGACCTGAACCATGAAGACATTTAAAAGTGATGACTAAGATCTTTTAAATAATACGTTCATGACGTACTGGCAACCAATGTAATTCCTGTAGAAGTGGCGTGGTATGAAAATGACGTTTCAAACGTGTAATAATTCTGGCGGCAACATTTTGCACATGTTGAATGCGATTTATAGAGTACTGAGGTATAAGTATACCCTGTAACAATGAATTGCACGAATCAATGCGAGAGGAAACAAGCGAATGAACTTGTTGTTCAGTGGCAGACCTAGAGAGACATTTACGAATTCGAACAAGAGCAATCCAGCGAATATTAAACATGGAAGAACGACAAATCTGACTGACATGAGGCTTCATTGTGAGATAAGAATCAAGGATGGCTCCAAGGCTCTGTGTCTGACACTGGTCAGAAATCAACGCATCACCAATACGAATATTTTGTGTGCCATTGTAAGCAGGGTCATAATTTCCAGAAAAAATAACAAATTCTGTTTTATCGTCATTAAGGCAATGGAAAATTGAAGACATCCAAGCTCTGATATCGGAAATACATGCTTCCAGATTTCTAACTGTATAATCGTAATTTGTAGGGGGGGGGGGGGCGACAAGTACAAACCATGGCAAGCAAGCACATCGCCCAAATGAGATGTCTAAATATTAAACTAAATCCGACCAATTACTGAACCTTGAGGTCACCTGTATCAAGAGGGTAATATGGTGATTGAGCAGAGTTTATGATTACAGTTTGTCTACGATCAGAAAGATAATATTTAAACCACCTCAATGCATTACCAGAGATACCTATCTAGACGATCACACAAGCGAGTTAACAAATTAAGCTTGTGATTAACTGTATCAAAAGCAGCGGAAAGATCTAATAAATCTTATAGTATCTGATAGTATTTGAGTTATGCAACAAATATTCATTTTAAACTACAAATATGGTCGCCATGTGGTCAAATTAGCATATGAGCCGTCAGATGACAAAAGGGACCTTAAGGGTCAAATTTTCAATTTTGAGTTTTTACTGGATTCAGATACTTGACCATCTCAGCTTTCATATGAGTGGTGCCATTCACCAAGGTCAGGGTTAATTTATGGAGAAATACTCATTTGAATATTTGCATGAATTAGTGTTAATTTGCATATATGCACATATGAATAGCATTAATGAACACCAGTAGTATCATGTTGAATGACTGGAATTGTGTATGCATATACATTAAATTAGCCAAGAAACACAAAGAACAGTTGCTAAGCATATGTTTGAAGTATTGGCACGACAACCAAAAGGTGGTTGTTGCCATGGCAACCGATCTTTTAGGGATTCTTACCAAGGATATAATACCATACTACACTATTGTAGTGGTGAGTCAGTTTGAAAACAATAACACATTCAAATAACATATACATTAACTTTATTATTTGACATGTTGTGATTCACAAACATACATATGATTACAAGTTGACTTGTTGCCATGGTTATGTCCTTTGCAATATTACCTAATTCTAACCACTGGACTAGGTTATATACTTTCTACTGTAGATAAAAACTTATCAAACGTCAACATTCAGATAGAGTATCAAGTATCAATGACTGGCCTTCAGGTAAGTTAAACGTAATGTTACTATAGCAACACTTTTTTGTTGCCATGACAACAGAATATCTACACTTTGTGCTGATGTTGGATACCTATATGCAATTTTTAACTCTCTACATTGGCTGGCGGGAGGGGGGGGCATGGTTAAGAATGTGAAACTGGTAAATGAAAATAGCAACTACCATAAAACTTAATTCATATTATATAATCAAGCATAACCATGTATATTTATATGTAAGACAAACACATGTTTTCAAAGATATGCTAATATTAGTCACATTATCTTATTAAATATTCAGAATGGTCACCAGAGTTAGAAGTCATATTTTTTTATTCCTTCACTAAACTACTAAGTATGTACATTGTACACCCTGATGTTTGGTGTTGATAATCTCAAAGTCTCAGTGTGACTCCGACAATATAATGTCTACTATCAAGGTTGATGTAGTAACTTGGGAACCAATATCTACTATCAAGGTTGATGTAGTAACTTGGGAACCAATATTTACTATCAAGGTTGAATTAGTAACTTGGGAACCAATATCTACTATCAAGGTTGATGTAGTAACTTGGGAACCAATATCTACTATCAAGGTTGATGTAGTAACTTGGGAACCAATGTCTACTATCAAGGTTGATGTAGTAACTTGGGAACCAATGTCTATTATCAAGGTTGATATAGTAACTTGGGAACCAAGTTGTATAGTATATCATATCACAAATATACTATAATGTTAATCAATATGGATTAAAAATAACACCTTACATTATAAATAATTTTAAAACTCCAATTGATGTTCAAAAGTCTGTAGTGCTAGTATTAGTAAATTTTAATTTAAATTATCTGTTGATATCATTACAGATTTCTGTCGTTAACTTTGGGGAATGAACAAACTACCTATTCACTTGGTCGAGTGTAATTTATTTGTTTGCATCTCTAGAACTGCTTGTCTACTGATCATAGGAAAATAACTAAAAATGAATATCAAATAACATGATATATAATACTCCAGCTATAATTCTTGATTACAATAAAGTTTTATGAAATTATGACTTTAAAGTGGAATTCAACACAAACTTTCTTGTATTCAATTTTGTCAGCAATGGCCAAAAGTAGTGCAACTAGCTTTTTTACTACAGTTCATTCAGTGTTTAATATCTAAATTGTAAGACTGCATTATCACAGTCATAAATATTGACAACAAACACAGATAAGTTAAATAAAGACTCCAAAATACACTGGCTGCTTAAAGGAAGATATCCTGTCAACAGTTACATATTGCCTTTCTACACTTCACAGTGATGTGATTCAATTACTGTAGTTAATCCTGCAAATCACAAACCAAATATACTAGTACTGCTGAAGTATAATATTGTGCATCTTTTCTCTCATTAAAGTTCACAAGTCCATCTTGTTTTACCTTGTTTCCATTGTTTGTAAATGTCACATTAAAAAAAAAAAAAAAGTTTCAATTCGACTAAAATGTTTCAAATTACTGTTGTATCCTGTCTTCATCATTTTGAACCGTACATCTATATGATGAACCAAAGCTGCAGTATACATGCTGATATTGATAACTGCAATGGCCAAAACAAAGACTGTCATTGGATAAATGGAGAACAATGTCTGGACTTCACAACACGATTCAATTCAATATTACAATTATTATCATATATACTTATGAGTAACACATGAATTATCCTATATACTATACGAGTAACATGAATTAATTGATACTCATACATTAGCTAGAGATGCTTCAAATTCACCAGTACTACATACATATACCATGTCTGGAGAAATAGGACAGCATTTATGTTGGTCTGGGGCACACAATGTCTCTATTTACTGGCGCAACATGCTCTCTGATGGTTTTGTACAGGTAAGTTTGACGTTCACGTGTCATTCCAGCTGGTTGGATCACTGGTGGTAGTTCCTGTCTGCAGAACCGAGTATCTGGCTGTCGAAGTACTTTGAACTCCTTCTCTGTTGAGGTGAGTGATTCACGCACAAACACGCTACCTGGGTGATCATATGTAAAGCAGAAATGGTGATATTTCCTTACCCCAGGAACAGGTTTGAAGAAGCGATGCAGGTATGTAATCCAATCCCGCCACTCATAGTGTGGATGACCAGTAGTACTGTTCTTGAACAATTGGGCAATGTTTGGACTGCAAGACTGATTCACTGTGGATGCTAGCTCCTGTACAGTATCAATATTGGACCTTCTATATTTCTGTTTTATAAGACCAAAGAAACCATCAACAGTGCATCTGGTGTGTCCACTCATCATGAAATTTAATTGAATTGAGTTGTGTAGTCATGTCATCACTCTCCAGGCTAAGTATGCAATGACAGTCTTATTTTTGTTCTGACCACTGCAGTTATCAACATGCATAGAACATCTTTGTTCTCCAAAGCTGTACTGTTCAAAGTGATGGTGAAGACAGGATACAACAGTGTTAGGACCATGACTTTTTGTGCCATTTTCACCTACGGTTTCCTGTTCACTGATTAGATAATTAACTTGTCTTGGCAGACCTTCAATACATATGCCAAATAACTGAACTTTCAATGGTGTTTTAAAAAACATTGGCCCAACCTGCCTTACTCTATGAGGGAGAAAGAAAAGACATTTTGGGCAAAATCAAAGTGTAATGAACTGAAATTTAATCATTACTATGGTTCAATTGCCAAATCATACTCAATTGGTAAATCATAATCGATCAGTTCTTCTTTAGCTGCATTGATACATTCTCTATAGTATGCTCTGCCTGATTTAGCTTCATTGATGTGTGTTGTCAGGTCACAGCATGCATTCAACTTTTCTTCTTCAGTGCGTGAATTGAACACTTTTTCTCGAAAGTCCTCACATCTCTGACAAACATCAGATTTCGGATTTGCGAATTGCACATGTGGACAAATCTGATGCCATACAAGTCGAAAGCTGTCATATCCAAATGGTCTCAGCTGGGCTTCATCACAAGCTGTACAGTACAGGCCATGCATTGTTTTATAATTTTCAAATGCTGGTAAATGTACTGGTGGTTTGTTATCTGTACCTCTTGGGGCTGCTGGCTGTGGAAGTCCATGATCTTCAGCATACCGAAGAATAAATTCAACACAGTGTTTAACTTGTTCGTATGTTAAGGCATGCTTTGGATGTTTACCAGTGTTTCCATGAATGCGTGGGACTGGACCATTTTGTCTCATATGTGCTTTTATGGTGTTCAAATACTTCAAAGTAATGTTGTGTAAAAATAAAAATGTTGACCTCAATTTCATGAACAGCTAAGTGACCTCAGAAAATCTACTTCCGAATTCCCAGGTCAAGTGACTCGATCGCGATGAATGTACATCGCGCTGGTGACACGACAATATAAGGTAATACGAGAGCATTCAAGACTAGAAATGTTACACGGCACGGCAGACTACTCAAAATGCAGTATTATTTGTATGCGAGGAGATCAAATGTGCGGCGCCGTCACATACCCACATTGTTGTTGGTTCTACCATGGAAGTAGAACCCCGTTCTACTTCCATGGTTCTACACATGCATTACGTTGTGTCACTTTTGAAGAAAATTTCTAACAGCTATCGCGTCGTCCCTGCTGTCCCAAAGTAATCCTTAAAAAGAAATAAAATTTACTCAGTCCTGAATTTATTTGTCTCTTTCTTTTTGCTCAAAAGCCAGGGTTTAGCACACATAATTTACGGAGCTGTGGTGCATGCTCGTAATAGCCGCTTATAGCGTACGTGGATCTAAGTTTATCTGCTCTCTGCATAGCGTCCGGGCATACACCGTTTACTTATCGTGGTTTGCGACCCTGTCGTATCATAATCACAGTTTAGACTATTAAAAGTACAAACATCTATTCAGAGTTATAATTGTATTGGCTGAATTTCATTTCTCCGGGTTGATTGCTCGAAAGTTAGAGCGTAATTACCGATGTGTTTACACTACTGTACAAAACACGCGGCATGTGTGGATCATGGCGTCCGGGGATGGCTTATGCACCCGTCCGTGCAAGTCACTTGAGGATTTACAACCCAGCCATCCCACAATCGCAATCAATATACTAGTAGTACAAATACATACATTTACTTACAGTTATAAATTTTATTTGTCTCATTTCTCACTCAAAGGCCAGAATATAATATTAGTACATGATACAATTTACCGATTGACAGCATTACAAGTGTTACGACGCTGAATTAGGCGGCTGCAATGTATTGACCCGTGTTCAGCGGTAAACTCAAACTCGCCCGGTTAGCAATCAGAGAGGTACCGATTTCACGAAACAGTGCTCTGTAAAAGAAGAAACTCACAAAGACACAAATATTACTTTTGTGTTGAATGACTTATACGATTTGCAGCATGGGGAACTATTTACTTCAGCTCCAGTCAATTACAGTCAAACATCAGAGTTCTTCTGAGTATTTTCAGCTCAGCTAATAGTTTCTCTAAAACCCGCTGGCATCGCTATCAAGTCCAGTCGCCAACTAACTTAGTCTGCGGAGGAGCGAATTCCAAAGCTACTTCAATCGCATACGTCATCAACATTTTATTTAAAACAGTGTTCATTCCGTAATACAAATATGGTTAACAAACAAATTGTTTACAACAAAAGATTATCTCTTAACCTTATTTAGTAAATGTTTATTAATATAATTAATTCAGCTCAGCAATAGCCAGTTTATTGACCTGCTCCAAATAATTCTACCTAAACAGCTGTTGATTCAATTGGGACACAATTTATCACTCTAAGATGACATGTGACCTCTACTCATTAGGATAGAATAACATTACTTGACCCGGCTCTGTCTCATTAATCAATGTGACCTTATCACTTGTGTCTTTTGTCAACTGTGGAATTATCAAATCATAAATGTTTATTTTGTGACTCGTAACACAAGCATATGCGGTGTACACGTAACTTGACTATATATATGTTGTGCCTAGCATGATACGCGTTACACCGTCCCTGTGCACCACCGCGGTACCGACTGTCCATAGAAAATACAGGTAAAGATTTACGATCCTGCTGCTTACTGTCTCATATTTACAATTAATAAAACTACACAAACATTTATTCACGGTTACGAATTTATTTCCTCTCGAAAGCCATAGTTTGTTACATCACGTAATTCACCGATTTTTGGGGATAAATGCTTTGTATAAAACATACCTGTTGACGATTTATGAACCTGCTGCTGCCCCAGCAAACATTGGTCAGTTCAGTTACCAATGTCGTGGATTCATGCATCCGTACTTGAACAGGTATGTGCTTGTAGGGGATTCAATAGTAACGGTTACTCCGATATGTGTCGGCCAACATTTGCATACTAATTTTGTCCAAAAATCCGTTGATGTTTAAATGTCGATTCTAGGCATTTCACCTTGTTGAACATTCAAAACTAACTCACCTGATCAATCCCTTGTATTGTAAGCAATTACAAGATGTCACCTAGTTGCACATTCGGTCTATCGGCTTCTGTGTTGTGTGTCACATGTCCTGAGCGTCAACTGAGTTCTGCGCTTGCGCGGGTAAGTACTTTTATAGCAGCAACACTTCAGAACGTAAGGGTGAGGTTTTTTTTTTTGGTTTTTTGTTTTTTTTGTTTCTCATCTCCAATGGAATAGTCAGGCGGGTCGGGCGGGCGAAATAAAAAAAAAGGGGGGCAAGAAAAAAATAAATATTTTTTTCAGTTCTATTCTCTGTCCTTTCTGTCCTGTTAGTCTCTATACAACTTCATTTCTCTTCTCTTTATTGAATTCCTTGTTACAAGTCTCTTTCCTTCATTTTAGCAAGGTTGACAAGTCTGTAGAACAACTTTGTAAGAAGATGATTAAATACTTATCATCCTGATGGGTATATATCTGTAGCCATGAACTATTGTGTGATTTTATCAGGAGTACTAATACATTCGTCCTATTAATCAAAGTGGCATTGCCATCGCTAACAATGTTTTCAAGTTATCCAATTTGAACTTTAGTATGTCACTTTTTGAAATACTTGCGTGATTGTCATCAGTGTGCTAGATGAATTTTCATTTATATAAACCATTACTTCTATGAAACATTTTTCTTCAGTGTGAACTTGTCAAAATAATCCACCAGATGACATGTAAACATTTCTAAAACTCAGAACCCCTTTTGGATTTACTGTTTAAAAATAATTAAAAGTAATAATGTAAACATAGGAATGTCTTCAAAGGTCATGCATGAAACGCTATGGAGTCGGTCATTCCCCTGATAATACAACTGATTTAAAGCTAAAAACTGGTCAAGAAATTAGGAATGCAGTATGACTTTTACCAATTTTAAGCATAATTTTGAAAATGATGGAAATATTCTGAGCTATTCTTACATTGCAGCAAAATGTACCGCGTGACAGTATTAATTTTGAGCCCTGTCCCTCATCAAACCTCAACGGCTTCTGCCATGATGAAAGACACATGCTGCTCTGACGTAACAAAGGGGTTGGGTGGGTGGGGGGGGGGGTAGACGGCGGTGTTCTGCCAAGGTTTCCAACAAGTGGGGACACAGGCCCCTTGGTTCCAAAAAGTGGTGTCATTTGACAGGGAGTGGGGTCAATTATTATTGTCTATGAAATATTCATATAAATTATCTCAGACCACTATAGAGATACTGTGGTCTGAGATATTCCATTACGTATAGACCATTACCTAACTACATAAAAAAATTCCATTCATAATAACAGTTCCCAGTAAGCTATTTTTTGAAAATTGTGTACTACACATTACACCTTAGAAAAAGAAGGCAATTAAGATTATGTAATTTTAAGTTATATATATATATATATATATATATATATATATATATATATATATATATATATATATATATATATATATATATATATATGTGATATATTGTTTAGAAAGATTGGACAGCCAGGTAGTCACAATTTTTAATCTGAATATCAATGAATAGCAGTGCTAAAATTTATAATACCCTTTTTTCAGACAAGGACAATGAACAACTTCAAAATAAGTCACAGTGAACATATGATTGAATAAAAACTTTGAGAAATCCTAAACTTGTAACCACTTGATTCATTTTTTAAATTGTTAGTACACTGCTGTGTTTATCATTCCCTTTTTGGGACATTTTGAAGAAAAAAAATCCCTTACTTTAAAAAGTACCAAATGTGAACGAAAAACTTACAAATAATAGTCAAACAAACTTTAAAATAATTTATTTTTTATTAATTAACCGTTACTGGCTGTGTATCATGATTTGGTCCTGCTATATCAAATGACAGCATAGTTTAATACGTACCGTAAACTTGCAATGATACGGAAAGCTGACATTAGGTGTCCTTGAAACTCAGAACTTGAATCTTTAACTAAAACTACATGTATCAACAAAGTCAAAGTTGGGATGCTCTGTGAATATTACATTAATTTTTTTCTGGTTTGCACAACAAGTTCGTTCTTCATGTCTGACCGGGGGCACATGCATCTGCCGTCTATAGTGGCCATGCCAGTGATTACGCATTGATTCAGTGCCCAACATTCACATGTGTCACTAGCACTGTCAACATCATGCAACACGATCCCCTAACACAGCTTTTTCGGAATCAAAATACACATGTACTCATTTAATTTAACCCATCAACAAATGAAAATCACAACCTGTCCCATAAATTTGGTTCACGAAGGCTTCTGAGCTGTGGCATGGCAGATAGATGTTCCGGTTGCAAGTTCAGTGTTTCGCACACGTCAGTGATTAGGTCAGAGGTCACGACAGTGACAGTAGACAAAACATGTGACGAGAGACGTCCATTTCGACGTCTCATCTAATCCCTCTAATGTTTTAATTTGTAGATTAAGTTTATCAAAGTTGATCTTTTTGTGGCATTTTTTATGTTAACAATAGAACTGCGCGTTGTCACTGTATCTTATATGATGTCAACAAAACTTTCCCTTACGCAGTCAGTATACTTCTTGTGGGATTCACGTCGAGTCAGAGCCTGGCCTGGTCCGGCCGTGGACTTAGATAATTTTGATGTCTGCCGTAAAATGAATGCGCCTAGCGACGCAAGGTGGGAAAATTATTGCTTCATTTGTAATTTTAGGGGGCCAATGTCGCAAGGTCGTGGCCTCGGCACAACTGGCCTTAGACGCCATGGGGAACCTTACAATTTTGCTGTGCTCAGGGGTCGGTCGGAAATAAAAAAACTTTTTTTTTTCTGATGTCGGAGCTTCAAATTAGGGTCGGTCGGGAGATGAGAAACAGAAAAATAAAAAGGGCCGCCCTAATACGAATGCGTCATAGTTGACACATGCCAGCCGAGTTCATCCCGCCCCGGAAACAATACACCCAACTCAAGCTTTGGATACTTGCTTTGGATGTGTGGTCGGAAAATGTGGATCTGGTACAAAATTCAGTCCACAAATCAAAGTATTTTCTCACAATCTTGTTGTTGAAAGTGCCAATAATGTCATACTATCTTGGACACACAAAACGTTTCGTATATTTTTCTCAACACACGTTTGTTTCAAGATTCAGTTCAAGAACTTATCCATCAATGGTAATAGTATCATGACCACGTTCTCTTTCTGAGGACTACCTCGTGTGTTAACGTTTTATATGCCGCTGTGTTGGGTCTATGTATAAACTGACCAAGCTTGTGACATTTGGAGAACGAATGATATTCTAGTTATTAGCCGGAGACAAGTGTACATGTTGTTTCTCTTTCAAGAAGCCAATGAAATTCAACTAAAAAGGTAAGTTGTTTACATCATCGAATCACTGCCCTAATACATCCACGATCAATTAAATCGACAATCCATGTATGAACGATAATGATACCATATTACCTCTATTAGTAATAGTATTAGGGCCTCAGTGGGTCATTGTGAAATGGGCAACCGACTTATATATAAACATGCATAAGTTAATTTGCTGCAAGTTGCAAGTTTAATTAATGAATATTTCATTGTTTATGTTTTTCTAAGACAATTTTATCTATTGTTCGAGGAGTTTTATTCACTGCAATTTATTTTTAACAACATCCAAGAGTTGTATTTCTACAGGGTCCAGGGTCAAATATGACTACTATTTTCAGACAAGTTGTCGATTTTTGCTTATAGTACATGTAGTTTTGTTTTGTTAACATTGAACCTTTAAACTGACTTTATTATTGAACATTGAAATATCATGTCATACATGTAGTTGTAGGGCGCTTTGTAAGTTATGAGCTAACCATTATAAATATCATTAAGAAGAAAACTAGTTTGACCGTGTTAATGTTTATCCTTTCCAGCATATACTGTATTTGGTATTGTTATAGATACAATGTATTACTATGAGAGTGGTTAGTGTTCAACTCTGCAATTAGTAGTATAAATGTACATTTATTTTCAACAGAGCTCACCAGAAAGCACATGTTCAATTAGTGTGATGTAGTGAAGAGGAAACTAGCTGAGTGTATTTAACACATCATCTATATATCCTCAGTGTCTTTATAATGGTATATGTACTTACACATGTAGTAACCACTATGGAACATAGTTAAGTTTTCAACTGTCTGACAGTGTACAAAATATTTTGTGTAATACATGTAGTTAGTTAATTCATGGATTAAATCTCAAGACTAAACACTCAATATCAGAATAATACAAGTTGTTGTTTTTTTATCTTGTACCATAACATAAGTAATGTGATGAAGTTAATACTACCGACTAGTAACTGTGAAATACCAGGATAAAGACTCAGACAAAAGTCATTGTATTTTTAAGGTAATATATTTAATGATAGAGTATAGATGTAGATAGGTTTATGGTATTCTCTTTCTGGAGGATGTGGTGGCCCTGAAAAGGGCCGTTTTGTTTGTGTCTACAAGTAGTAGACAATTTGACAGTGAGGTGGCCCTGAAAAGAGCCGTTTAAAGTGTGTCTAAGAATAAACACTTTGTAAGGTGGCCCTGAAAAGGGCCGTTTAAAGTGTGTATAAGAATAAACACTTGTAAGGTGGCCCTGAAAAGGGCCGTTGAGTTGGTGTCTATACATGATTTGTAAATAGACAATTTGTTACTTCTTTGGATTCAACATCCAAACCATGGTGACTCAGTGTTGTCTTCACCTTTCAGTGAACTGTACAACTGTGAAGGAACCTAGGGTGTAGTTTGTTGTGTTTGAAAGTGTGTTGTGTTGCAACATGTTAGTTATTGTATTTTCTCTTGTAAGACATGACATGAGTACAGCACCAACTCTTCCATGGGTATGGGTATGACTATCAAACAGAACTGTATGATCAGGAGTGGAGATCAGTAGGATGGACTTTCCTTGAAGAAATAAAGATGCCTGCAGATTTAGGAGGTAAGTTTAAAGCCAGGTTTGTAAGAGTAAGTGTTTGGGAATTGTCTGTAGTGTTGATAATGTCAAATGGTGTTTCTTGTCCTATGTGGTGTATTTGTATGTATGGGAGTAATCTCACAGCTTCAGGTACAGACAGATTCCTACCAGGCTGGTCAACATAGAGGTCATATATTCTGTTGCCCTCTCTCAGCGCTGTCAGAACTGCCTCAAACCATGAAGCTGAAAGCGCATGTTGTGGTGTGTGCATGCAATGTATTGTGTTGTTCCAGTATGTATTCCCAAATATTATTGAAATTAGTGTACAGGCACTGCTGCATATTAGTGAACGACCATCAATTGTTGACTGAGAAATATGAGGTGGGAATGCCCAAAGTTGAATGGCACCACCTTCAAATGTAACAGGCTGTATGTTAATAGGTGCATGTGTGATGACTGGAGAGACTTGTTGATTAGTTACTTTTAAAAGTTGTGGACAAGTGATCTGCCCTCGAGTTTTCTTTGTATGACCACACTGCTTGCAGTAACTACAGCGTCTGCGTGGTTGTTGTTGTTGTTGTTGTTGTTGTTGTTGTTGTTGTTGTTATTGTTGTTGTTGTTGTTCAAGAGGATTCATTTGCTGTTGAAGTTGTCTTGTTGCTGATGGTTGTGGAACTGCTGCGAATTGATGTTTTCGATGTTTCAGATTATCATTGAATTGCTGTGATTTGTAGTGTTCTTTGCTCTTGCCTGTGTTGATATTTGGTTCTGGTATATCATCATCTTCTTCTTCTTCTTCTTCATTTCTCCCTGATGGTTGTTGAGTTTTTCTGTGTTTAGTGGCCTGCATGAGACTGTCATTAAAATTGTGTCCGAGTTCTTTTACTTTGTCTAGTAGTAGGGGGCAACAGATTTTACATTTCCCTTCAGAATTAAGGCAAAGCAAATGACAGCCATGACCACAGGGGAGAACTGTTATGTCTGTTGAGATGTCATTACTACAGGATAGGAAATCACACTTCAAGGTTGATGATGGTAGACTGTTACACCCAAAGCTGAAAGCGAGTGGCAAACACCTACTGTTAACTTCAGTCTTGAATGTAAAAAGTTTGCATCTAAGTGAAGAAGGTGTAGTGCCAAGTAAAGTTGTCTGCCCAATGTTCTTTGCTATCTTGTCAAACAGTTGCACCAAGTATTCAGCTGTTCTTCCTGCAACTACAGTGCAATCAGGTGTGTAGACACCTCTCCCATACCCATGTAAAAACTGGTGCTTAAACTGGTTGTGTATTTTGGTAGCTGCAATACTGTGTGCCGTTTTTGTTATCATGTCTGTTGATGTGTGTGAGTGTATTTGGCTACGAAGAATTGAATGCCATACTTCAACTTTTTTCTCTGTCAAGAGTGATGCGTATGACTCGTACAGTTCAGCAAGGTCTTGATTATTTTCTTCTTGAAACTTGGTGTCCGAAAGCATTGATAGTGTTGCTCTGTCATAGTGTCTTCTTCTCTGGATGATGAATAAAATTGCAATTCTTCTCATTATCTGCTGATACAGCCTGTGGTCCCCAGAGCGAAATATTGCATTGTACTGGAACACCAAGATAGGAAGTTGCTCCTCAAATATGTGCTTTAAACATAAATACTCGGGGTCTTTGGAACTTTTGAAATGGGGCAGAAAAAACCCTCTGACAAGTTGCCAACCAGTAAAAGCCGCCATTATAACCAGGGATGCTCTGTGGGGTTTTGGATTCCCTGATAGCTTTCCTCCAAAAACAAAGGAATAAAGATCATTGTAAAAGAAATGATAAAGTTTAACGTGATCATCATGGAGGTTCAGACTGGCATGAAATGGACCCTGGATTGGTATAATGCTGTCAGTGAGTTTGCGTTGGGCAATCAATTTCTTCACAAAGAAGAAAGTACGCCAATCCCCTGGAGCTGGAATGTAATAGGTCTTTGAGTAGGTAGAGAGCTGTGGAGATGTATTGAAGATATGAGTGTACGCCTCACATATGCGGCCCAAAATGAACCACTGTTTTCAATGCCTACGCTACACGACCGGTCGTACGACCAAATTTCGGTCGTGGATGTTTAGTATCATATAATACACAGGGCTATAGTAATAAATACCCGGATGTTCGTTTGACCTCGGACAATAAACAATAAATTTATTCTATCTTCTCCACGACCGGTCGTATGTTGTTCGTGGTATGTATTTTATCACTGTCTTTTCTCCACGACCGGTCGTATGGTCGTGGCATGTATTTTTTCCAATGAATTTTCTCCACGACCGGTCGTATGGTCGTGGCATGTATTTTTTCCAATGAATTTTCTCCACGACCGGTCGTATGGTCGTGGCATGTACTTTTTCCAATGAATTTTCTCCACGACCGGTCGTATGGTCGTGGCATGTATTTTTTCCAATGAATTTTCTCCACGACCTGTCGTATGGTCGTGGCATGTATTTTTTCACCATCTTTTCTCCACGACCGGTCGTATGGTCGTGGCATGTGTTTTTTCACCATCTTTTCTCCACGACCGGTCGTATGGTCGTGGCATGTATTTTTTCACCATCTTTTCTCCACGACCGGTCGTATGGTCGTGGCATGTATTTTTTCACCATCTTTTCTCCACGACCGGTCGTATGGTCGTGGCATGTGTTTTTTCACCATCTTTTCTCCACGACCGGTCGTATGGTCGTGGCATGTATTTTTTCCAATGACTTTTCTCCACGACCGGTCGTATGGTCGTGGCATGTGTTTTTTCACCATCTTTTCTCCACGACCGGTCGTATGGTCGTGGCATGTATTTTTTCCAATGACTTTTCTCCACGACCGGTCGTATGGTCGTGGCATGTGTTTTTTCACCATCTTTTCTCCACGACCGGTCGTATGGTCGTGGCATGTATTTTTTCCAATGACTTTTCTCCACGACCGGTCGTATGGTCGTGGCATGTGTTTTTTCACCATCTTTTCTCCACGACCGGTCGTATGGTCGTGGCATGTGTTTTTTCACCATCTTTTCTCCACGACCGGTCGTATGGTCGTGGCATGTATTTTTTCCAATGACTTTTCTCCACGACCGGTCGTATGGTCGTGGCATGTGTTTTTTCACCATCTTTTCTCCACGACCGGTCGTATGGTCGTGGCATGTATTTTTTCACTGTCTTTTCTCCACGACCGGTCGTATGGTCGTGGTATGTATTTTTTCCAATGAGTTTTCTCTACGACCGGTCGTATGGTCGTGGCATGTATTTTTTCACTGTCTTTTCTCCACGACCGGTCGTATGGTCGTGGTATGTATTTCTTTACTGTCTTTTTTCCACGACCATGGGACAGTGATGAAGAAATATTTTTGCACTCTTTCCCCCACGACCTTTGTACGATCGTAGCCCCCATTTTTAAATACCATTTTTGAATACGTGATGTGGTTTTTCACGATTCCTTTTAATATGCAAATATTTGTGTATCTTAAAATGTTAATTTGCCTTTGATCTAATTTATATTTTTGATTCTGTATACGTCCACGATGAGATGACATGACGCTTCTAAAATGTTAAGTATACTGCAGCAAGGTGCGGTATTGTGTATTAGCCAGTTTAGAAAGTTTAGCTAGAAGTTTAGATAGATAAATTAGAAGTGTCTAAATCTAAATCTAAAGTTTTTAAGTTAGAAATTAGAAAGCTAAGTTAACCATTATGATCTTACTCTAAATCTAAAACTTTATAAACTATCCACTATATATACGATCTAAATATCGTTCTACAGACGATCTAAATATCGTTATCTAAACTTGATAAACCATCCACTATTTAAACGATCTAAATATCGTTCTACATTTTATATTTATACCATACAAATATCGTTATCTAAACTTTTATAAAGTATCCACTATTTATACGATCTGAATATCGCTCTTCATTTTATATTTAGACGATCTAAATATCGTTCTACATTTTACATTTAGACGATCTAAATGTCGTTCTACATTTTATATTTAGACGATCTAAATATCGTTATCTAAACTTTTATAAAGTATCCACTATTTATACGATCTAAATATCGCTCTACATTTTATATTTAGACGATCTAAATATCGTTATCTGAACTTGATAAACTATCGACTATTTAAACGATCTAAATATCGTTCTACATTTTATACTAAACTTTATAAAGTACTAGTATCCACTATTTAGACGATCTAAAAATATTGCTCATTGTGTATTAATTTGCACAGTACACATTGACAGATCTGCAGGATGGCTTAGAGAACGTGTAACTGTTAGGGTTGTACCTGGATACATTAAATCTATGTGAAAACTCACGTTTTATTTTATTTCATATTATTTTACTTTTTATGTGCGTGTATGTGGAATGGGGGGAGGGGTTTAAATCGTCAAACAAAATATACCAGCGCTTGCCCAAATTTGTAGTACATACATACATTGCACTTGAATAAATAGTTTAGATATGAAATATGGAATGAAATATGTTATCAGGATGTTTTTTTTTTAAATTATGAATTCATAGGATGGAAATTTGATGAAAAGGGTCTGTAGTACTAATACAAGTAAAGCTACTGTCGTAACAGCCACGCTGTTCTTAGGGCCAAATGCACGATTATAGTATTAATAATGAAACGACATATACCACATCGAGTACTATGTCATGGAAATGAACCAGCATTAACTTCCAATCCATGTTGTTATGTGTCGGACCACCGTATTTCTAAGATTGGTATCACCACGCCAAGCTGTTAAAGGTGCGTCAGGAAATTATCCTATTAGAACGTAAGTCCTTATTATGTTCCTAATACTCTTCTGATCTTCTGATCATGTGATTTGATACAAGCTTCCTAGACAAAGAAGACACCTTTAAAGCCGTATTGGTAACCGACACTGGATACACGTTGGTGGAAGTACGTGGAAAAATTTAGCAGGGCTATCCCTGAAATCCAAATCACTACTACAAATATTATACGACGTAGACAAAGAGAATGAAATCTTTACATTTATTAGGATGTGATGAACCATACTGCAAATATAAATGTGAATCTGTAGGTTTAGTATTAACAGATGTAGCTATATCATGACCATCAATCCTAAGAAAGATGACAAGGAAATTGATAGTTCAGAATATCATACATGTAAGTATACTGAATAGCAGGATTGAAGTTACACATTCCGCAAGTTTGAGTGAAGCTGCACCACCATTATCATCAATAAAGTGTTTATATATAAATCAGGTAAGATCCCTTTATACGAACTAAAAATAAGGTGTTCCTGATAAGACATAAACGACGGAAAAAACTTTCGACATCACGTTTAACACAGAACTCGTTGATATGAGATTTAATCAGAATACATGTAACCCCCCTATTGAGAACACCCCTTTTATTTCGGCATCAAGATAGTAACCCTGTGTCCCGACCTAAATTCTGAACCTGTTTCGATTCGATTCGAATCCCTTAAATCGGTTCGAAACTACCTGGGGGGGGGGGGGGGGTCGATTCGGTTCAAAGTAAATCGGTTCGGAACAGGTTTAACTTGTCGTAGTTAGGACAGGAAAAACCGACTTAAAACCGAATCGAACTTGAACTTGAATCGGTTCAATGTCCATTACCCACAGCTGCGAACTTGAATCTTGACCTCCAGGTTAAATTTTGCAAGTTACATGCTTTGTAGGCCGACACCTTCGTTTTGGAACACAACTGGAGTACGTGAAGTATTATCCAGCACAAGATGGCATCGCCTGAATGGAATGTTCAGCAATAAATGAGTGACAAAAACAACCATGTGATTGCTATAAAAACCTTATTTTATTATGGATTCATCAACACCTAAAAAGAAGTCTTTTTGCCGAATTTCTCAAATTGATAGAGACTTCCTTTGGCGGTAGTTGTCACGACCAGAAATGATCGTGTAGTATTCGACGAACTGGAATCGGCCCGGGCTCGGACTTTCTACTTGTTACATTACTAAAATTATTTACATGAACATGTACCTAAAATTTCTCGGATTTATACGTAACATTTTTTTGAATCCAAAGTCGACACGGGTTCGCTCTTGGGACACATCGAACAGCAGAGAGATAAACAACACTGTGTGTACGACATGTCATGTGACTCTTGTATGGTCGTCACCCTAATTGATTTTAACAGAATTTATGTGGAAAAGGAGTTGTCAAAAAGGTTCAAAGCTAGGCCGTGCTGCATGTCATGTTGGGGGTGGGCCCGACATATCGTGAAACTTACACGAACGACAATCCGGAAATTACCGGTGCGATGTCACGCATTTGAGGTCAACTCAGGTCTCGACGACAGCCTGTGTCCATTTATTGAGGTGAAAACAAAAAGACCGATCGTCAAAATTAATTATTCAGCAATGGTTTTAGTTTTTTTGGAGAGATTTGTACATTTTTTCACGTGATATTTGAAACACGTGAAAGCAGTCAAGGTCATTGTGCAGTGCCTGTTTTAAGTAACTGAGTGTCGATATGCGGAAACGGGCGAATGAAACCACAGAAACAGCGTGAAGACTCTATAGAAAGCACGAAGACTGGTAAATACAATTTCCCGTTGAAAGAATGTTTTGCAGAGTTAATAAAACGCTTTAAACTTTGAATGAATTTTGCTAGTTTAGTTTGCATACCAATGACGATGTAAATGGTGCATGAAATAGTAAGCGTTGCAATAGGACAAATCGTTCATGTTCCCATTTCCTCTTGCGAACTAAAACAAATGAATTACGTTTCTTATAGTAAGAGGTGGCGAAGGTGTTGGCAAAGGTGTACAAGTATCGATCAAAGTCCGTATACACTTGTCAGCTATTCTCGATCATCCTAAACTTCAATCATACTTATGACTTATGTAAAATTAGGGCCAATATTACGTCGCTTGGCCCAAAATGGATGCCACGACCATACGGCCGGTCGTGGAGAAAAGTCATTGGAAAAAATACATGCCACGACCATACGACCGGTCGTGGAGAAAAGACGGTGAAATAATACATGCCACGACCATACGACCGGTCGTGGAGAAAAGATGGTGAAAAAACACATGCCACGACCATACGACCGGTCGTGGAGAAAAGTCATTGGAAAAAATACATGCCACGACCATACGACCGGTCGTGGAGAAAAGATGGTGAAAAAACACATGCCACGACCATAGATCGGTCGTGGAGAAAATTCATTGGAAAAAATACATATGCATGCCACGACCATACGACCGGTCGTGGAGAAAAGATGGCGAAAAAATACATGCCACGACCATACGACCGGTCGTGGAGAAAAGTCATTGGAAAAAATACATGCCACGACCATACGACCGGTCGTGGAGAAAAGATGGTGAAAAAACACATGCCACGACCATACGACCGGTCGTGGAGAAAAGTCATTGGAAAAAATACATGCCACGACCATACGACCGGTCGTGGAGAAAAGATGGTGAAAAAACACATGCCACGACCATACGACCGGTCGTGGAGAAAAGTCATTGGAAAAAATACATGCCACGACCATACGACCGGTCGTGGAGAGATGGTGGAAAAATACATGCCACGACCATACGACCGGTCGTGGAGAAAAGTCATTGGAAAAAATACATGCCACGACCATACGACCGGTCGTGGAGAAAAGATGGTGAAAAAACACATGCCACGACCATACGACCGGTCGTGGAGAAAAGTCATTGGAAAAAATACACGCCACGACCATACGACCGGTCGTGGAGAGATGGTGGAAAAATACATGCCACGACCATACGACCGGTCGTGGAGAAAAGATGGTGAAAAAACACATGCCACGACCATACGACCGGTCGTGGAGAAAAGATCGTGAAAAAATACATGCCACGACCATACGACCAGTCGTGGAGAAAAGTCATTGGAAAAAATACATGCCACGACCATACGACCGGTCGTGGAGAAAATTCATTGGAAAAAATACATGCCACGACCATACGACCAGTCGTGGAGAAAAGATAGTGAAAAAAAATATTTCTCACGACCATACGACCGGGGAGAAAAGTTATTGGAAAAAATACTTGCCACGACCATACGACCGGTCGTGGAGAAAAGATGGTGAAAAAATACATGCCACGACCATACGACCGGTCGTGGAGAAAAGTCATTGGAAAAAATACATGCCACGACCATACGACCGGTCGTGGGGAAACCAAAGGGAAAATAAATACTTGCCACGACCATACGACCGGTCGTGGAGAAAACACAGGGAAAATAAATACTTGCCACGACCATACGACCGGTCGTGGAGAAAAGTCATTGGAAAAAATACATGCCACGACTATACGACAGGTCGTGGAGAAAAGTCATTGGAAAAAATACATGCCACGACCATACGACCGGTCGTGGAGAAAAGTCATTGGAAAAAATACATGCCACGACCATACGACCGGTCGTGGAGAAAAGTCATTGGAAAAAATACATGCCACGACCATACGACCGGTCGTGGAGAAAAGACAGTGAAAAAAAATATTTGTCACGACCATACGACCGGGGAGAAAAGTTATTGGAAAAAATACTTGCCACGACCATACGACCGGTCAAAAAATATTACTGAAATTTAGGACTGATGTTCTTATCAAGATAGAGTATAAATCTAGTCTCAGATTCAGATTCATGTTCACATATTGAAGATACTTATGAGACAGACTCTTCTAATATATTGAGCCCCAGTTCCAGCCTCATAATTAGGAGATTTGATTCATAATCATATGTTCTTCCAATGTGAATCTGATTTTTAGTCTGGTCTTAGATTCATACTCATGGTAACTCCTGATAAGTAACATGAGTAAAGAAGACGACCTATGTCCAAGATCATTCGAACATCCGGGTATTTCTTACTGTAGCCCCTATTACTCGTATTAGTATATGCTACTATTATCCACGACCAAAATTTGGTCGTACGACCGGTCGTGTGGTATAGGCATTGAAAACAGTGGTTCATTTTGGGCCGGGTATCTGCCGGTAGCACTGTAATTGTAGGTGACTCGAATTGGCGTAGTAGCACTGTCGCGTTCCACGGCTCTATGTGGAAGATAGTGTCTGTCCGAGTTGTCATCTTCGTTCACTTGTTCAATGTAGAATGTAGTTAGACTTCAGCTGTTCCGAGATGACCTTGTCGTATATGTAAACAATGTCACGTGGTAATTTCTTGATCATGTGACGTGTTCTGTTGGACGCAATGTCATAGTTTCGGGGGGCAAGGGTTCGTGACTCGATTTCCAAGGAAGTTTAGCTGTGAATCTATCGTTTTCCTCGATCAAACAATTTGTAGTATATTGTTTGAATTGTTTATCAGGCGTAGATTTCTCTAGAGGGCCGTTTACTGTATCTCGAATTCCAATCGATTCTAGATCCCAGTATGGAGCGACGTTTTTGTCTAGAAGTTCGTCGTTAAGGATGAACCATTTGATTTCGGGGGGGGGGGGGGGGTGGAGGAAGTAGGTATGGGAGCAATTTTTTTTTCCAGTCAGAGTGACAGCAATTTTTTTTCTACTGTCAGTCCTGCATCAGTTTTATTTTCAAATGGAGTAGCAGTGCAAATTTTTTTTTTAATTAGTCATTAATTTTGTAATGCGTTGTTCATACCTATACCACGTCACAATGGTCCACAGCTGTACCTCTAAATAACTTGTTCTGTTCAAGTAGAAGAATTAGCAGTTAGTATGAAAGACGTCTGTCTACGTTAAATTACAACTTTAAATTATAGAACAGTTCCAAAATCAACTCTGATCAGTACTAAACCTGCTTTTCTTTGAATCAGTCAATTCCTCTAAATTCTCAGGGAAGATATTATTTTTTGTATTTCGTTATATTTGTTGTTCCTCAATTTTCATTGTCAACTTGAGAAAGATTTATTTGTACATCTTTATAAGAGATTTATATTGAAAGAAAAATATATTGATTTTAACACTAGTTTATTGACTCCTGTCTTGTTTTTTAAATTGTCTTAATTTACAGAAGCCAAATAGTCCCCGGATTGACTGTGTCATTGAGATATTGCAACAAAAATCCTGAAATATGTTTTCTTGGGTCAGAAAAGGAAAGGAAAACTTTGTGTGCACTTGGGTTTAAAGCAGAGCTATATAGTGCATGCTTTAATGATAAGTGCTGGGAAAAAAAACAGGAATTTATACTGTGCCGCCAAAGAATACATGAGAATAAGGTTTCCAAATTTGCTCATTTCTGGTGCATTGTGACAATTTTTTTTTTCACTTCTGTCTGTTATGACAATTTTTTTTCTCAAGCCATTACAGGATCAAATTTTTTTTCTGGTTCACCTGGAAACAATTTTTCTTTCTCAAAATCCTCCATACCCTCCCCCCCCGAAATCAAATGGTTCTCCCCTTAGGAGAAAGAGTAGTGATGTGAAACATCTGTGATCGATCTGAGCGCGGTTTCCCGTTGCGTAGTGGTCCAGATAATAGAAATCCGAACGCTGAGCTCACGGCCGTTGGTCTGGGTCCGCGAATAACACAATTACCGATGAAATCCCAATAACGATCTGCTCCAATTAAGATATCGATCGATATTACTGGTTCGTCTGAAACAGGATGTGCGAGTGAGAGTTCTTGCAAATACCATAATTTTGTGATATCAGATGTTACGTTGTTGTCTAAATTGTCCGATATTTCCTTAACACATAAGACATCGATATGGACGCATTTGCCATATCGCGTGTGTAACTGTAGTGTAGTTGTGGAAAAGGACGTGTAATTGGTTTGCGAGTTGTTGAATGATTTCAACTTCAACAGTTAAGCGTTATGTACTTGTGCGTTGAGCGATCTGGTGAATCGTTTGGTAACAAATGATCGATTGGCGCCTTTATCGAATAAGACGTAAGTTAGCAATGATTTCTTTACCTCGGTAACTTGTGCGAATTCGTGCCGTTTTTACCTCCCGTAAGGGTACGGGAGGTATTAAAAGGGGAAGGTGTGTCTGTGTGTCTGTCTGTCCGTCCGTCTGTCTGTCTGTGTGTCTGTGTCATCATTTTCTAAAAATCGGCTGGCTCAATTGTAATGAAATTTGGGATTTATAATCTTTAGGGTAATAGCTAGACCTGATTAGGTTTTGAGACAGATCTGTTAATGTTTAATTAGAGAAATTTGCATATTCATGAAATCAACTAATTACGCAATATCTTAGGACTGCGTACTCCAATTTCAATATAATTTAGTACATTCGTTCAACATAACAACATACATTTGTCCTATAAAATTCGTTTATGTATCTTACAGCGTTAATGAATAATTTGCATAATTAATTATTTTTGGTAATTAGGCTATATCTTAAGAATACATACTTCAAATTCATCATAATTTAGTACATACATTAACCATAAGAGAACATATGTGTCCTATCAAGTTTGTTGATGCACCGTACAGTTTTAATGAATAATTTGCATAATTAATGATTTTCAGTAATTAGGCTATATCTTAAGAATACATACTTCAATTCCAATATAATTCAGTACACACGTTAACCATAACAATCACATATGTCCTGTAAAGCTTGTTTGTGTACCTTTCAGTGTTAATGAATAATTTGCATAAATATTTATTCTTGGTAATTAGGCTATATCTTACGACTGCATACTTCAATTTCAATATATTTCAGTACACATGTTAACAATAACAATCGCACATGTCCTGTAAAGCTGGTTGATGTACCTTTCAGTGTTAATGAATAATTTGCATAATTAATTATTCTTGGTAATTAGGCTTAATCTTAAGACTACATACTTCAATGTCAATACAATTCAGTACATACATTAACCATAACAAATTGTGTATGTCCTATGAAGTCAGTTGATGTACCTTACAGTGTTAATGGATAATTTGCATAATTAATGATTTTCAGTAATTAGGCTGTATCTTAAGATTGAATACTTCAATTTCAATACAAATTAGTACATAATGTTAACCACAACAAAGCAGGTACGTCCTATACAATTTGGTGCTATAGCATACAGTTTTTATGAAATATTTGCATAATTAATTATTTTAGGTAACTACGTTGTATCTTAAAAATGCAAGCTTCAAATTTAGTATAATATGATACATATATCAACCATAATAATACGCACCTGTCCTATGAAGTTTGTTGCTACAACTTTTACCTTTTAATGATTATTTTGAATAATGAACGATATTCAGTAATTGAGCAGTATCATGCACTCTTCGAATTCCGCATAATTTGGCACATACATTATCTTAAGAAAGCATGCTTGTCCAAAAACAAAGCCTGTTACCATAGTTTTTTTTAATTTTTTAATTTTATTTGCATAATTAGTGATTCCCTTACGGGAGGCATTCAGTTTAAATCTGGTTAATAGTACGCGGCGAGGTGGATGTGAACGTTTAGTATACGTAGAAGTCGAATTGCGTGATACATGTGAGAAATTTACGCTTACTCGGGGGGGGGGGGGGGTATTGGTACCACTAGGGGTTGAACCGACTTTGCTGTCATCATGCAGTGCGGTATGATGTCGTTGTTTACACACACGACAAATATATCTGGATTTGCAATAATTAGCAGAATGCTTACCTAGACAGTTGAAGCATAGGTGGTCGCGTTTGACGATTTCCTGTCTTTGACTTGGTTCGGAGATCTTGATACAATCGTTCGCTGAATGTTGTCCGCTACAGAATGCACATTTTCTTTGAATGGGTTGATCGTTTCGCGTATGTAGCATGTGTAGTATGATTCGATTTGGAGCGATTATATTCAGTAGTAGTGTGGTTAGATCTACGAGCGGTTTTCGTGTAGCATGCAGAAACCATTGGTGTAAATATCTTCATCAGTAGATTGATTGCAGTGTTTACTTCCGATAGATAGTACGCGAATTTCCTTAGTCATGGCTTTATAGAGTCCAGAAGTCATCGTCGCGACTACGAGCAAGTTGCATTTGGAATCCTGTGGGTAATTTATCGAGTAGCATTGGGATGAGTAACTCACATAATTCGTTTTCATTTTTTTCCCATGACGTTCAGCTCTTGAATCATGGTTTCTAATTCATCTGAAATTGACACAGATTGTCTGGATTGTTAGTAGGGGGTGGCTGTTCCCACAGATATCTCATGTGAGCGTTGATTATATATGAGTTGAGTTTGTCCATATCTTTCTTTCAGTAGTTTAACTGCTGCATGCTGTGGTATAATTCGCATCGGTAGTTGCAAAGCCATCGATAGTACGTTTGGCTTCGCCTCCGAGGAAACTGCGCAAGTAGATGAATTTCTGTACATTTGTCAAATGTTCGTTGTCATCGATGGCGGATCGAAAATTATCGAAAAACTATGAAAAGCCGGTTGGGACCATCGTCGTCAACGCAACATTGCATAGAAAAAGCCTATCGAAGTCGTCGTCATCATCGGCCGGTGTCGACGACAAAACTTGTTACACACGCCAATATGGAAAGCCGGTTGGGACCATCGTCGTCAACGCTACATTGCATAGAAAAAGCCTATCAAAGTCGTCATCGTCATCGGCTGTTGTCGACGATAAAACTAGCTACACACGCCAATGTGGACCTTCATCGTCGTCGTCATCATCACAATCACCATGCATGCAAAAGTTTTCGTCATCGTTGGCCGGCCAAGTATGCGACATCATCGTTGATGCCTTTTAACAAGTCGTCATCGTCGATGGCCTAATATACTAAAAATAGCCTATATGCGACACCATCGATGTTGAAAAACGCACATGCGCAGAAGATGCCTTTTAACAAGTCGTCATCGTCGATGGCCTAATATACTAAAAATAGCCTAACTGCGACACCATCGATGTTGAACAACGCACATGCGCAGAAGATGCCTTTTAACAAGTCGTCTTCGTCGACGGCCTAAATACTAAAAATAGCCTATATGCGACACCATCGATGTCGAAAAATGCACATGCGTAGAAGATGCCTTTTAAAAAAGTCGTTGGCCGAGGGCGACGATGACAACAAGAAGTGCATGCACCAATGGCACTCGGACAAAACAGCGTCAACAGCTAGCGTTGAGGACGTAAATGCAACACTTTTATCTTGTTTATTTCCGGCTGTTTATACTCATAGCTTGTATTTTCAAAGAATCTGGGTTGTATTAATGACTGACATTTCTAACCCCATGCCTGGAACTCGGCAGTGTTCAGTATTTATCATGTCAAGTTGTCATAGTGTGTAGGGAAATAAATTTAGCATGTCATTTTGAGCCGTAGTCATCATAATCATTATGATATTTTGATGATCCCTTGGGTGTAGTTTTGGTTTTCCTACTTGTGTTTTACTCAAACAGGGCTACAAATAAAACGTAATATCAGACACACATTAATTAGAGATCAAGAAAAAATCGTTTATTTACTACACGTTTATTTACACGTAAGGCGTTACGTTTTTTATGGGTTTGTTTTTCATGGTAAGTATCACCGAGTACCGGTGTTGGATACCGGTGTTGCATTTACGTCCTCAGCGCTAGCTGTTGACGCTGTTTTGTCCGAGTGCCATTGGTGCATGCACTTATTGTTGTCATCGTCGCCCTCGGCCAACGACGATGCATGTTGCAAAGTTGCCAACGACAACAACTTTTTTAAAAGGCATCTTCTACACATGTGCGTTTTTCGACATCGATGGTGTCGCATATAGGCTATTTTTAGTATTTAGGCCGTCGACGAAGACGACTTGTTAAAAGGCATCTTCTGCGCATGTGCGTTTTTCAACATCGATGGTGTCGCATATAGGCTATTTTTAGTATATTAGGCCATCGACGATGACAACTTGTTAAAAGGCATCAACGATGATGTCACATACTTGGCCAACGATGACGACAAATTTGCATGCATGGTGATGGTGATGACGACGACGATGAAGGTCCACATTGGCGTGTGTAGCTAGTTTTATCGTCGACAACAGCCGATGACGACGACGACTTTGATAGGCTTTTTGTATGTAATGTAGCGTTGACGACGATGGTCCCAACCGGCTTTCCATACGCCAATGTGGACCTTCATCGGCGTCATCGAAATTCTGCGTCGTCATCACCGTCACCATGCATGCAAACCAACTATTCTTAACGTTATTCGTTATAGACTAGCTGTTTTATGGTGCTGATGTCTATTGAAATTCTCTATAGTGGTCTGAGGTGAAACTAAGGGCCTATGTATGGGCCAAGGTTAGTGTAACGTACCTGTCACCTTTTGTAGCAAATCTTCAAAGTTTCGACTCAATATGTAGGCTTCAGACAGGAAAATGACATATGAGCTATTCCGGAGACCAACTACTAATACAGGAACTCACCGTTCGGTAGCTGGTAATACTAATGTACCTTATGTCGTGACAATTCATGAATTAACTTGTGTCAAATAGCTTGTTAACATTTACTGGTAGATATTGTACTGACACGTTCGTTTTTACCTTTTAATTGGAGGTATTGAAATGGCGAAGCCTGTCTGTCTGTCTGTCTGTCTGTCTGCCTGTCTGTCTGTCTGTCTGTCTGTCTGTGTGTGTGTGTGTGTGTGTGTGTGTGTGTGTGTGTGTGTGTGTGTGTGTCATATTTAAGTATTTCTTAAATACAGCTGGCTCAATTATAATGAAATTTACTACACATCTTCCATATGCTAATGGCAAGAACTGATTAGATTTTGTATTCCAAGAATGTTTGTAGGCCAAACAATCTATGGTTTTGACCTTATGGGAGGCATTCAGTTTAAATTTGGTTGATGTTTGTCTTCGTCACATGCTCACATTTACTGCGCTACAAAGCAGAATATGAATTCCAAGTTAAACTTAAAGTATCATTTGAATGATGCTCGGTACTTTACAATAATGGTATATTGAAAGTTATGATCAGGTAACATCAATAGTTCATGGAGTCGTAAACATTCATATTCTGGAAGTGCTAAAAGATGCGGCCACTGATCATGAGTAAAAGGCGAAACGGAAAACTTAAAACATCTCCTGAATGAGATGAAAGGCGACATAGCGAGATATGTGATCTGCAACATTGGTTGAAGTAACACAAATGTACCTGTATCTAAGTATTCATGCTGTTTCTTGCCAATTATTTTGTGAAAGATTAAACAACCACAATCAACAATACAAACCACTTATTTCCATTTTCACCAAAATTAAGATGTAACATTTCAAAATTCAAAGACCAACCCTACTTAGAAATGGTATGTGCTGTGGTGGTCTTGTACAATCTTATGTTATCAGCAGTTTATATCAGTAAAGGAAGTCACTGTAAATTGTTATGTCAAAGTCTAACTACATCAGCTGGTACACGTTAATTTGAAAATGTTGAAAGTCTACCCTGTCACTAAATTCAGTCTGTTGTAGATGAAAGTGAAATTCATTGCTTCGGGAAATTCTCTACTAAAAGTACTCTAGCATGAAGATAACGCTAGTGTATAATCAGAATACGGTCGTCAGGACTAGACTGTACAACGTCAGGACTTACACCACTATAGGTCAGGACAACGGTAGTGTCATAATACATTACACAAGTAAATGAGTCTGCATGAATATTCCTAAAACACTTTGTAAGTTTACTTTAGAACATG
>NC_135561.1:18749239-18766739 GCF_964340395.1 Glandiceps talaboti | reverse complement strand
GTTGAACCGCTTTAACCTGCATGCACATGGAGAAGGACAAATATATCCAAATTAAATGTCACAATCGTATGATTTCTTCAGACAAATTACAGCCCTTTTCTGTAGAGCAAGTCAAAGCTATTCAATGAAGTATCAAGATCACAGAACCTCATTACAAGGTTTCATATTGAGATAGATACAATAAATATAACACACAACATCACTTACACTGCACCGACCGTGTTTGAACTTCAACAGATTACACCATGTTTAGTAGTGTGCATGTTGTTACTGTTCGTACCAGTAACTAAATACAGAGTCCGCACATTGTAAGTTATGTTTGTTTGCTATTTTTATTGTGTCTATCTCAACATGAAACCTCACGAAGGCTCGCTGATTTATTTTGATAGCTTATTAAGCAAGTGATCTACTGTGGTTGATGTATAAAACTAAGTGGTTAATATATATATATATATATATATATATATATATATATATATATATATATATATATATATATGTACATTGATATGTATGTGTATGTGTATGTGTGTATGTATATATATATTTGAGAGAGAGCGAGAGCAAAAGAAAGAGAGAGAGAGAGAGAGAGAGAGAGAGAGAGAGAGAGAGAGAGAGAGAGAGAGAGAGAGAGAGAGAGAGAGAGAGAGAGAGAGAGAGAGAGAGAGAGAGAGAGAGAGAGAGAGAGAGAGAGGGAGAGAGAGGTGTTGAATTATTCGTATAGTTCAATATAATCACAATCACTTAAAGGGATACACAAGACTGATTTTATCTCAGCTGAATTTTATAAGCTTAGGTAACACAGACAATCCCTTTCCGCCAACCCTGCATCATGTGGCCTCTCTAAAATAACATACAGAAAATTGGCAAATCCTCGTCAACAGAGACAAGCTGCAAACTTTGGTAAGGCCAATCAATGCAGTAACATTTCATAATGCCTCGCCCCAATTTGCAGTTGGTATATATCCCATACAGCAGATTTGCCAATTTTTATAATTCTATTTCTGAGAGGTAATGTGGTGCAGAATCGGGAACCGACTTTTCTTGGTTGCCCTGTATGTGAGAAACTCAGACAAGATGTAACAAGCCTCATCTTTGTAGCCCTTTAAATTAAATGCAAATAATAACATACCAGGCGTTTGGATGATCCCCAGTTTGGTTCTGTGAGATTTATAACCTGTTCTTCACCATTGCAATGTTTTACAACTTCACCACCAATACATTCATCCGGGAATTTGATATTCATTGATGGTGATGCAAGAGGTAGGATGTGATGCATTTTCCGATTAGGACATCCTTCATGGAGAACTGCTGTACTAGATACAGGCATCTGACAAAGAACTCCACATTTATACTTGGAATTAGGAGAGTCTCGTTTTGTAATGTCTGCGACGTACTTGTTCAGCATGCCGAGAACTGTAAACGGATTTGTGCCTCGAACAGTCTTTATGACAACTTTGATGAGATTCTGCTCTGGCAAATTAGCCTCAACTTCAAGTCTACATGAATACTGGCCATCTTTACTGAATTGTCCTGCATTTGCATATACCTGGTAATGGTGAGCTTTTTGAATACATCTCGACATTAACCTGCAGAATATTGCATCCGGTCTAAAGTAACCGAAGTCGAAATAAAATACATTGTAAGGCTTCACAGGACCCAGTCCTTCGGGTTTTTCACAAGTAGGCGTCATGGATGGTACCATATACTCATTAGCGGTATCGCAACTTTCAGGTGGTGCTTCATCTATTTCACCAATTGGACATGTACAGATGAAGTCATATAACTGAAGTAATTTGACGATAACTTTGACATCATTGTCGTCTCCTAAAATTGCCTGTAACAAGGACACCAGGAGATCATGATGGATGATTCCGTTTGATTTTAGTTCATTCCATTTGTCTGCCATCTTTGGGTGCCTGTACTTTTCTTCGGGTATGTTGATAATAGCTGACATGGCATCTATCAGCACTTTTGGGTTGATAATAACATACTCTGATAGGCATGGGTCATTTGCAACATATATGAGGTCACCCCTCTGATGGTAAAATACTAACATCGCCTTCATATCCTCCTCGTCTTCAATTCCACAATTGATCCTTGCTTTATTGAACGCATCAATAAAGGGGGTTACACTTTTAGATTTTTGAGTGCAATTGTTCCAGAAGTACTTAGTGAATACGTTGAAAGGGTTAGGTTTAGAAAAGCCCTTGTTAACACAATCAATGAAACATCGCCACCTTATTGGGAATTCTTTCTTCATGAAGTCAGCTTCTGTTGAGTATTTCAATATCATACGTCGCAGGTTCTTTACTCCACTTTTATCAGTGCCTTTCGAGTTTTCCACCACAAATAAGGGTGTATTATCTTGCTCGTTAATTACAAGACGATTGCAGTACAAGGACTTTGAATCATACAGCTTTGATTTGAGGTATCGGGCAATTTCTCTTTGTTCCTCCTTTGCGACAAATCGTCTATGGGTTCCAACCAGGAAGACGAGAGAAGAAGGATTGGTAGCATTTGTATTTATTGAATGTAGCCAAAAGACAAGTCGTTTAAGTTCTTTATCCCTGTTGTGTACGTTCATGAATCTTCTCATATCAAATACTAACAGAAACATAGCCTCATTGGCTATGAATGCATGATGGGAACAATAGTAAAACTCGTCTCCACCGAAATCCCAAAAATTCAAAGTCATTGGAAGTGATTTTCGGTCCAGTGCTCGACATTGTACCAGATTTGAGGTTATTTCATCAACATATGCAGGGTTGTTATAAAACCGTTTTCGGAACACTTCTACTGTCACTAAAAGGATAGCGACGAGGACGGCAATAATTGAAGAAATATGTGGGTCTTTCACACGTGGAAAGTCCATGTCACAACAACTAGCACAAAATAAACCAAAACAGATAATCAATGGTAAGGATTTCAGTTGACTTGCATCAAGTTTCGAATGAATCAATCTTCCAAATGGAAGCCCAGTCAGTATCGCAAATGCCGAGAGAAACCCGGTGCAAAAAAGTCTTCTTTCCCGAGTACGAAATATTTCATGTCTCATCAGGTAAGAAAGTGAAGGGACTGAGTAGAATAAGACAAGCCATAATATCGGGGCGAACAATTCAAACAAATAATGCATACGGGAAGACATAGTTAAAGGTTTTACTTTCATTAGAAAGATGAAAAGTAAACCCCCTGTGAAACCACCAAAACTAATGGCACCTTGTTCAAGGATATGCCCACGAATGTCCGATGTAAGACTCTCAAACCAATTGGTCATGACATCAGCCTCGGGCATTGGTATAAGCATCAAGCTGAAAGCAATTGCCATACCTGTGCGAAATCCTGTTGCAAGTGTTATACCTAGGAAGAAATAAACAATAATAATACAGAGAAAGAATGATAACTGGGGACAGTCCATGATGTCAGTACTTTTGCACATGTCAAATTTAGCCAGGGCCCTTAAAATAGCATCAAGTGACAATATGTATAAGACAAAGCCACCCCCATATCGGTAAGCAGAAAGTCGGTCTACAACCAAAGAGAGACCTAGTGTACACAGTATAATTGTTATGGCTACTTTGCATGTCAGAGGTAGGAAAAAGTAGAATAATCTACACAGAGATGCAATTAGGAACATCACAACATACGAAAAGAAGGTTGCACAAATATCTCTCCACCCCCTATGCTGTCTCTCTCTGTCGTCTCGCTCTTTTGACAGGTTTATTGCAATATACCATAATAACCCATTCTTGAAGTAGTTAGGTTTATTCTTGAGCATGCACCATGTGTTATCCACTGTAGTTTGTTGAATGTCTATGCCCTTTGTTTTTTCTTCGCCTGAAAGAAATTTTTCATTCATCAAGTTCTTTCGCAAACTGGTTTTGCCTGCTCTGCAGTCTCCAAGTAGCGGGATCTGGATACGATTACCTGGTAGTTTGCCATCTTCACTTCCTTGTTTATAGAGTGTCTTGGTCCTTTCAACATCATAACCAGACAGTTCTTGGGGACTCAGATGGCGGTAGGAATCTGGGACAGACATCCCTCCTGGTGGTGGTGGTGGTGGTGGTGGTGGTGGTGGTGGTGGCAACAAAAAACCATTGGAACAAAACTGGAAAAAATATATGAACTGATATTACTATTTCCATTACCATACGCGTTTATTGCAAATCTCCACTTAAACCTTAACACGGCTATCAATTGACTTACTTTCACCCAATTTCCGGTATGGTAAACACACTATTGTAATGGGTTGGACATCCACATTTTAGCTATTTGTTTAAGTAAGTCTAAAAGTTAGTATCAAAAAAATACCGCCAATGGCGTTGTAGCACAACTGTACAGTTTTTAAAAATGTTTATTCATATGCTAGTCCATGCTAACAATAGGTGTTCATTTGCTGAATAACTATCCAGTTGCCTATCCAACCATGTTGCTATCTTTACGATAAATGCTAACATTTGCCTGTTGCTATGGGCGTGGTCATGTTGTTAGATATATTTGCATACATTTGTGTATGTTTTGTTCACTTGTGTATGAATTCCTGATATTGTCTTTGCAATATACATGATCATTTGGCTGTTGCTATGGGCGTGGTCTTGTTGCTAGGCAAATTTACATAATTTTTTTGAATTTTTATTCAATTTTAAACCCCGTTATTATCTTTGTGAAATACACCACCGTTTGGCTCTTGCTATGAGCGTGGTCATGGTTGCTAGGGTATTTGCATACATTTTTTGAATGTTTACTCATTTGCCTACCAGATGATGTTGTTATTGACCAAAATATACTGCCATTTGGTTGTTGCTAAAGGGCGTGGTCATGGTCGCTAGGGCCAATTTTGTCAAAATGTTTTGAAGAAAATCTGCAGAATAACAGTTTCAGAAACATCTCACCAAGTTTCAGACTCATTGACCAAGTACTTTTTGAGATATAAGTTTTTGACCAAAAGTGAACATTCTTACACCTAATTTGCATATCACTCATGGAATCACTGTATGCTTAATATATCTTCGTCCATACATCCCTAGACGCACTCCCATTAAATTTCAGCCCAATCTGCTCAGTAGTTTTGGAATTATAGATTTTTAACCAAAAAGACACATTTTTAGCCCTAATTTGCACATCACTGATGGAATCATCATGTCATGAACAAATCTTACTTTACACTGCGTTTAAGTTTTTTGACCAAAAATGGTAATTTTTTTTACCCAAATCACACACCTGTGATGCGATCATATTGATTTGAACAATTTCCCAACTAGACACCCAGGGTAATAGACCCACCAAATATCATGCCAATCTGTTCAGCAGTTTTTTACTTTAAGTTGTTTACACACACACACACACACACACACACACACACACACACACACACACACACACACACACAGACACACACACACACACACACAGACGCTGGGCGATCCCTATAGCACTACTGAACCTCAGTTCAGTTGTGCTAAAAATCAAATGTTACCACGAATTTGCCTTAGTTTTGTAGATTTATTAACAGATTAACGATGAGATTCTATCAGAAATCATGAATTTGAACTGTTTTTATTTCTGCCCATCATTTTAACAATGTCCCAAGTCCAACCCAAACCCCAGGCCACCTAAGATTATATGCTTCCTGAAAGTGAGAGACAGGCAGTACAGAATACAAGACATCACACTTTAAACTGTAAAATTATGAGAGGCATGATTATTTCCCCCATTGTCTAGAAAGGTTTCCTTCCCATTAACCATCCCCATAATAAACATTTTACATTACATTACATTACATTACATTACATTACAATACATTACATTACATCACATCACATTATACTACATTACTATACTACAGTTTATTTTATATTTTGTTATTATATGTTGTTATATTATATTCATATTATATTATATTAAATCACGATCACATAATATTATATTATATTATATTTTATTTTATTATATAATTATATTATATTAATATTTAAAGTAAAGGTTGTGTCAAAGACAGCCTCGATACACATGAGTTGTTATGAAACCTTGATCGATCAGCACACCAAAGCGATGATATTAAATGTAAATATTTTCATTTAAGTGCTATTAAAATATCACTGCATTTTCAACCGTGAATATCAAAGTAAAGGTGTTTAAAACAAATTGTTTCTGTATATTTTCAATAAACATTTTTACATATCGACATAGATTTGGTTTGGATTCTATTAATCAAACTCTACAACATTTAACATGGAATCTTCTTGAGACTTCAGTATTTATAGGGGTGGAGGGATCGGGGTCACATTTTTTCACGTGTTCTTGGGGGAAGGTCATATTTTACATTTTAATGTTTGGGGAGGGTCACATTTTACAATCCCGTAGTTTTATGAGATTCAATTATTGTCAATTTGTTTTGTGTGTTTTGAGATGAGATGACCACTCAACATTTATTTTTACGATCACTGAAAACAATAAATTGACATTATGGCAACAGGCTAGGGGCAGTAATGTCATGTACCCGGGTCATGGGTCAATCGCGTCAGAACGGTTTAATGAGACGACGATTCGTCAGTAGACGATTTTGTCAAATGAACACCGTTTATAAACAACCCATGGTCGAATCACGCCTGAATGAGAACCATTTTGACTTCCAAGGTACAAGCGTTCAAACTAATGTAGTACACATACAGATATTACGAATACGCAGTAAACAAACATTCCTGGAATTCTCATAAATGGCGAGCGATCACCCGGAAGTACACCGCTAATACTATTGACTGACGAAGACATAACAAATAGATATTTCTCGTGACAAACATAACACTTGCGTAATATTATCCATAAATTATTGGATATTCTGATGTTAATATTTGACAGTTGTGCTTTTATTTAATAGGACTAAATGACGGTGGTGTCAGTATAAACGTAAACAAATTGTAAACCGCACGATGATGCAATTTATATGAACTTACTTTTAGCAATCTTCTTGGTACGTATGAAGCTCGCGTTTTTGAACTGTACAGGACATCAGTCGAGGAATCATCGAGGTTTTCATTTGGATAAATTTGTAATGCACAATCAACACAGGTTGGATACGCATTTTCACTTCAAGAATATACATATGATTGTATGGAAACCCCCGGTAAAAGACCCCCAAATGAGTGCAACGGTAGCTGACAACAAACCGAAAGTTCAAACGAGGTCGTTTTAATCACGTGTTCATCAATAGATGGCGCCCTTCAGAATAGCCTGCAGCATACTATTAATGTGTTTGTAACGACGCCGGTCACCTATTCCTCTACATTTGGCATTGCTAAGTGCAGCCAAAGTATAATTATTTGTGCAAAAAGCCATTGTACATAATTTTTCAGTTAGAGGGGATTTCTCGTATTGGTAAGTGGGAGGGAAATTCAACCATTATCAACTGCAAACTGTCACCTATCACCATCTCGCATTCTGATTGGAGAGAGCACTCCGGGAGAGCCCTGCAGATATATATGCAGGCGTATTTTTCACCAACAGTCGTATTTTTGCTTGTTGTATGACGTGAACACTGCACGTCCCCTTGTGAACAAACTTTGTAGGCAACTAGAAATCCAGCTGTAACCAGCATTTCCAATGCCAAATGTATTGTCAACCGTACAAAATATCACCGTTGTATACCTTATAACAAGTCTTTCAACTGTACGTTTCATGTCACGGGGAAGTCGTCAAAAATTTGACGCCGAACAGTGAACGGCCAATGACGGCGAACGCACGGTCATCACGAGATCCTAAACACGAATTCCTAAATGTATGATATCCAAATTACCGCAACAGAGGGTGCATATTTTGCTTAACTAGAAGAACAAAGCATATCACGAACATTTCCGTATATGTAAATGGAATACAGTATGCAAAACAAGGACTCACTCATTTTTCAGCTGACGGTTATTAGTTTGAATATGTCACTGAGTGACATCAAACAGTAAGCATGACGTCATACTACAGAACAAACACGCACCGTGACTAAATTATAAAGGTAAGGTTGACATGTAATTAAACAACCGCATTGTAGTCATCAGAGGTGCGTGATACTACATTCAACAGCATTATTTTGAAATGAAACAGCATTTTTAAACATTCAAAAATATTTAACGTAGAACTCACATGTAGTCAACGATGTCAAGTATGAAGTAAATACATGAATAACACAATACAGTACTACACTGCAGTACATCACATCGGATATAAAACAATGCAGTACATCACATCGGATATCAAACAATGTAGTACATCACATCAGATATACCACAATGCAGTACATCACATCGGATATAACACAATGCAGTACATCACATCAGATATAACACAATGCAGTACATCACATCGGATATAACACAATGCAGTACATCACATCGGATATAAAACAATGCAGTACATCACATCGGATATAACACAATGCAGTACATCACATCGGATATAACACAATGCACTACATCACATCGGATATCAAACAATGTAGTACATCACATCAGATATAACACAATGCAGTACATCACATCGGATATAACAATGCAGTACATCACATCGGATATTACACAATGCAGTACATCACATCGGATATAACACACTGCAGTACATCACATTGGATATCAAACAATGTAGTACATCACATCAGATATAACACAATGCAGTACATCACATCGGATATAACACAATGCAGTACATCACATCGGATATAAAACAATGCAGTACATCACATCGGGTATAACACAATGCAGTACATCACATCGGATATAACACAATGCAGTACATCACATCGGATATCAAACAATGCAGTACATCACATCGGATATCGAACAATGCAGTACATCACATCGGATATAACACAATGCAGTACATCACATCGGGTATAACACAATGTAGTACATCACATCGGATATAACACAATGCAGTACATCACATCGGGTATAACACAATGCAGTACATCACATCGGGTATAACACAATGCAGTACATCACATCGGATATAACACAATGCAGTACATCACATCGGATATAACACAATTCAGTACATCACATCGGATATAACACAATGCAGTACATCACATCGGATATTACACAATGCAGTACATCACATCGGATATAACACAATGCAGTACATCACATCGGATATAACACAATTCAGTACATCACATCGGATATAACACAATGCAGTACATCACATCGGATATTACACAATGCAGTACATCACATCGGATATAACACAATGCAGTACATCACATCAGATATAAAACAATTCAGTACATCACATCAGATATAACACAATGCAGTACACCACATCGGATATAACACTATGCAGTACATCACATCGGATATTACACAATGCAGTACATCACATCGGGCATAACACAATGCAGTACATCACATCGGGTATAACACAATGCAGTACATCACATCGGGTATAACACAATGCAGTACATCACATCGGGCATAACACAATGCAGTACATCACATCGGGTATAACACAATGCAGTACATCACATCGGGTATAACACAATGCAGTACATCACATCGGATACAAAACAATTCAGTACATCACATCGGGTATAACACGATGCAGTACACCACATCGGATATAACACTATGCAGTACATCACATCGGATATTACACAATGCAGTACATCACATCGGGCATAACACAATGCAGTACATCACATCGGGTATAACACAATGCAGTACATCACATCGGGTATAACACAATGCAGTACATCACATCGGGCATAACAGAATGCAGTACATCACATCGGGTATAACACAATGCAGTACACCACATCGGATATAACACTATGCAGTACATCACATCGGATATAACACAATGCAGTACATCACATCGGATACAAAACAATTCAGTACATCACATCGGGTATAACACAATGCAGTACATCACATCGGATATAACACTATGCAGTACTTCACATCAGATATAACACAATGCAGTACATCACATCGGATACAAAACAATTCAGTACATCACATCGGGTATAACACAATGCAGTACACCACATCGGATATAACACTATGCAGTACACCACATCGGATATAACACAATACAGTACATCACATCGGATATAACACAATGCAGTAAGCTTACATCACATCGGATATCAAACAATGCAGTACAGCACATCGGATATAACAATGCAGTACATCACATCGGATACAAAACAATGCAGTACATCACATCGGATATAACACAATGTAGTACATCACATCGGATACAAAACAATTCAGTACACCACATCGGATATAACACAATGCAGTACATCACATCGGATATAACACAATGCAGTAAGCTTACATCACATCGGATATCAAACAATGCAGTACTTCACATCGGATATAACACAATGCAGTACATCACATCGAATATAACACAATACAGTACGTCACATCAGATATAACACAATTCAATACATCACATCGAATAAACACAATGCAGTACATCACATCGAATAAACACAATTCAGTACATTGTATTGGATATTGAAGTAAACTGTCCGCTACAAATTACAGAATCGAAAGTCTCCATAAGGCGCAAACTCTCTCAAATACTTTACTCCAATGTCTCTGAATGGTAACATGACTTCAGAGAATCCTACAAAGTATGTATGATATGCAGGCTGGATTTTGATAAATGACCCTGACGTCAACAACAGAGTCAAAGGCCAAGGTCCAAAAAGAATATGTACACCTAATGATATAGCGGTAGATAATGGAGTCTATATATATGAACATTTGTTAAGTTATTCCGTAATTATAAATGATGGTTGTTCACTACAAATATGGCCACCATTCCGTAAAATGATATAGGAGAGCCAAAATTAACGTTTGCCTATATATCATTTTTATATTTCCTGTAACCATATGGCCATGGGCAAGAGATTGCTTGGTTTTAATATTTGGCCCTGAAGATCAAAGTCGAAGTCAAAGTTGAAGATCAATGTCTTAAAAGATAGCTTACACCCAATAATATGGGTACTAGACACTTGAATAGACTTTCTTTGTATCACAGTGATTGAGTTATGCAGTAAACATTGATTTTTAAATACTAATATGGCTGCCATTTAGGCAAATATGCATATATCACAAAACAAAGTGTCGTACATATGTCCATATAGTCGATCACAGTTGTGCTAGTTTTGATAGAAATCAGATATTGCATGTTTGAGAAGTGCCAAATTATGGACGTACGGACGGACAGAGCCCATTGTAATAGTCATCCCATCAGAAGATTAGAAAAAAAATGCAAATGGACAGAAAGACCAGGTTTATATGAGATTGAACCCCATTTTGTATGAATTTCTGCAAACTTAGTGATTCCAAAATATGTGCACATGAAAGATGTCATTATTGTTCGCATTTTCGGAATGACAAAGAGAGTTACTTATTCAACAAAATCCTAGCTTAATTTTAAAACATACCCCCGAATACGTTCGTACAATATAAATGGATCCCCTAGGTTTGTCGTTATATTTTTCAAACTTACCCTGCATGCGCAAAATGTTCACGGTCGTAACATTCCATCATTAGCCTACCAAAACATATTGCTGAATTTTACCATGTGCAGAGGAAATGCTCGGTGTGCGTATTTATCCATAAAGTCGTAGTATTTCATAAATTCTGATAAATCCACCGTGTGTATTCATTTGAAGTTATAACATGCATTTATTTCAATATCTCAAATATTATTGACATCAACTCACAATTGATTAGATGTCACAATTTGATATTGAGTATACAGTGGATTCATTTCCTTAATGGGATGAAGTTCCCAAGGGTTAAACGAATCTGTTTGTTTAACAGTCTTTTCAACAATTGTATCTTACCACGCACGAGTAATTATTGGCAGTTGTTATTGAAGTAGAGTGCATACAAGTTTCTGTGTCAAAATGATATTAAGCGACCGTCATATCACCAACCTACGTGTAGAAAGTAACTATGGCAACCTTACTAGTCCACTGGAGAGATGTAGTGAAATCCCTTGAAATTCATATTTGTTTACTATAGCTTGTATTATTAACGACCAAGACTGTAGCTTCGGCCTACTAGTCGTTATTTTACTCAATAGGATATGACGTAGTCACGTGATGTATTTACTATGCCTGTCATTTAAGTTATTTATATGTTTCTGTTATGAAATTCAATCAGTGTCTCCCATCGGTTCTATTCCGTTATCAAACATTCATTGCCAGGGACGTTTGGATAGTAAACATGAAACCAACTTGTCTGCCATGTTGTGTAAGGACGTGGTTATACATCTATATTACTATCTCAGTCGGTCATGTCCAAGGGAATGCTAAGACAAACCTGACATTGCTCGGCTTTGTGCCAGTACAGATCGCATCTGGCGGCTGGTCCACTGGTGGAATGATTCCCGCCATTGACATGGCACTAGATGATGTTAATAACAATTCGGACATTTTAACCAATTACGAATTGAGTTGGCGCTGGGTAGATGACCAGGTAATACAATCTACTTTCTAATGCTATGCATAAAGCCGATTCAGTTTGCATCTAGATTACGATTTTTTAAAAGCACTAAGCGAAAACTGCTCCTTGGTGGTCTCCATGATATCTCAAGCACATTTACAGTAACCTGTCGGCATGCTTGCATCTAGGTATACATTCATGTTTTATATACTAATATGTATTCACTGGTCGATATCTTTTTTCTCTATCAATACAGTGCAACCCAGGATATGCCACTTATCTTTTATCTGAATTAGTTCACAAGAAACCTCAGACGTTAGCGATTCTTGATAGTGGTTGTTCTACTGGGACAGCGGCAGTAGCCGCCTTCTCACACTATTATAATCTGGTACAGGTTAGTCACAGACCAATGCCATCACCATTAGTTGAGGGTATAAGTTCTTTATTCGCAATAACACAAATTAATAAATAAGAATGAGATGAAAATAATGAAAATGACAAATGCGACTGGGTGCTGGAAGAAAGCTAATGAAAAGCTAGTAGGTGTCCAGTCACCCATCTCCCCCCCCCCCCCCCCGGGCTCATGAAAAGTATAAATTAATCAGAAAAAAAGACGAATACGTAGGTATATACATTTCGGGTGTGAAAAATACATTAAATACAAATAAAATTACTTTAGAATAATACAATCTCTGAGGGCACGCTTGAAATGGTTTCTTATCTGGATATGTTTAATTGATGCAGGTAAGCTATTCCAAAATTAAGCTCCATGGTAACTAAGTGAAAATTGACCCAGACGAAGATTTCTTTTTGGAATAAGGACATGAGCGTGTGCTGTAGATCTAGTGTTATAGCCATGACTTGGAAAACTGAAATAGTCTGTGAATGTGTGAGGTAATCTGTCTGTTAAGAGGTCATACATGAATATCCCAATTAAATTGCTGGTAAATGTTCAAAATATTTAATTCCTTGAATAGTGGAGGGGGTGGAGGCTAATTTCATTGGACTGTTCGTCTAGGCACCCGTCCGTTCACAAATCTTTACGTTACATGTATATTCCATTCAAACATAGTACAAAAGCGACATAGTCATGCCACTTAAGCTTTGTGTCACGATACAATCAAATACGACAGACTAAAGGGAGAGAAAAATATAGACAGAGACAACATTCAAGTGGATTCAGTTACTACTATTCAACCATATATTGCATATCATAGATAATTTAAAGTATGCAAAGAGAACATAAAGGGATGCTAAAGGAAGTAAAGGCAAGGCTGAAATTGATCTCAATTTGTATTGCTATATGCCTAGGGACCCTTGTTGTTGGATAATCCCCAAGCATAGCGAAATGCAGCTAAGCTGAAGTAAGCTTAACCTTTATCCCCCCTTTAAGTGCGTAATGTTCCTTCCCACTGGTTACAAAGCTGGGACATCAATATGTATTATACAGGTGCATTATATCGGTGATCATATCAATACAGACGACGCGGCAGCCATTTTTGGTCATAAAGAACGCAGTATTTTTACAAAGGTTCACTGGCAATTTGTTAGTAATGTGGTTGATCTTTTTCAAGTCTTGAGCAACACAGATACAACATATTAATTATTGTGTATTGATATCAAGTTTCACAGAACACTCCTGTTTGTCATTAAAATACATTATCTATATGAAGCACACAAAAACATCTGTTTAAAGTGTCTAAATCTACCTTTACATTACTGTTAACATTAATATAATGACAATAACCCTTTCGAGGAAAATGTCTAAAATCAAGTAATAAACCACTCCCTGGGGATGGTATACCACTCGGGTTTCACCAGTGAAGAAAACCTCGCTATCGCTCGTGCATATATTGAGTTCACTGCTGAAAACCGAGTGATATACCATCCCCAGGGGTGGTTAAAGGCTAGCATTTTATACCAGTGTATTGAAAATATCGGACACAAGATAAGAACTAACGTTTTCCGGTTTCATCCCCCCCCCCCCATTAATAATTTATATAACGATAAGCTGCGTTCAAGACAGCTGATCTAGGCCTCAACTCCTCGAAAGGGTTATGTACAAGTAGATTTAGACACTTTCAACAGATGTTTTTTGTAGATAATGTATTTCAATGACAAATAGGAGTGTTGTTCTGTGAAACTTGATATCGATACACAATAATTAATATGTTTCGATTTTGTATCTCCTTTGCTCAAGACAAGAAAAAGACCAACCAGTTGGTATGTATGTACATGTATGTATGTATGTATGTGTGTATGTATGTATGTATGTATGTATGTATGTATGTATGTATGTATGTATGTATGTATGTATGTGTATGTGTATGAATTTGTGTGTTTGTTTGTTTATGTATGTATGTATGGATGGATGGATGGGTGGTGGATGGATGGATGTACGTACGTATGTTGTTTGTTCGCGTGTTTGTGTCTGTCTGTCTCTAGTTCTGTCCGTTTTTTTGTTGTTGTTTTTTTGGTGGGGTGTGTATTTTTTTTATTTTTTTTTTGTTTAGTTATGGTTTGTTTTGTTTTTTGGGGGGGGTGTTTCTTAGTACAATGTATACATAACAGCAAGTGCGAACTTACACAACTAACATAATTGTATTATAATATTTATTTACAGTTGTCGTCCACGACTTCATCTCCCCAGTTTTCTGACAAGTCAACGTATCCCCTATTCTCGAGAACACAACTGTCAGAGCTGGCCTCGAATGGTGTAAGACTAGCCATACTGAAACACTTCAAGTGGCAACGGGTTACGCTATTATATGAGAATGCAAGATACTTTGTGCAGGTAACAGATCTTTTAATATCTATATCAGACTCTCAATAACCTAGTTCGTTCTTTTTCTTAGATTAGAGTCTTTATGTCAACAGGCCGTCGTAAAATATGACGGCGTCGCGTTTGTAATTTGATTCAAAGTCTACCATTTTGAAATCGATGATTTACATAATAATCGAATATTTGAGGAATAGTTTGCATGAGAATAACAAACATTCAATAGTTCATTTGAGTTGCGAATAAATAATTGACCAAAATAATCCCCCCCCCCCCCGCCGTAATTCTGATCCCGGCCTAACCTCATATTCTTTTCTTTTTACTGTTCTAAAGGTCACAAGTGACTTTGTATCTCTTCTCGCAAATGCGGATATCGAAATCGTGATGTCATTGATGTTTACCCGGGAATCAGACCATGAATTGCACATGGTCAAAGTAAGTATAAAAACCTTATATTAAAATAACACTGACCAAGCAGTTGTACATAACTAAGACCACTTTTTCAAAACGTGAATTAGTTTAATAGCAGACATAACACCTGGAGAAGAACGTTTTGGGGATATGCAAACTTCCGCAATATTGCTATATCTAACATTGACGTTAATAACGTACATATATAGCGAATATCAGTTACGATGTCAACATTAATTATTGAATTATAATATACACATATCTGCATTAATTGTATTAGTGATACAATTGACTTGATACATATAAATTGTTTCCACCTTCTTAGATGTTTGTGATGAAACAGGAATATATAATATCGTTGCAGTCACTAGGAAATCAAGCATATTGTGAGAACTGTTTTATCTCATTTAAACTATTTCAGAAATACTATGTTATGAACAATAATTTTAAAGCTTATCTTCTGTTTTCGTTGTTATAAAACAGGAGAAGGATGGGAGGATAATAGTTGTACTAGCATATGAAGGTCATGCCAGGATACTATTTTGTAATGTAAGTATCATTAGATGTTGTAAAGTAAAATATGGCTTAGTTACTTTAATTTGGAACGGTAAATTGGAAACGAATGCGACGCTTCGATCCGTCTACGACGGAACTTGATCATGCAATGGTTTAATTATTCGAACTGGCGAAATATTATATCCATTCATTGATGGTAGTTGGTATTCTTGGTCACTGTTCATGATGGGTCTCCTCTATCTGAGGTCACCAGAGTTGGGGACATTTGAATAGGACCAGCGACAATGCTATTTGTAATATTACTTGTTGTATAAACAGGTGTGATCTAACACGCTATACAACCGAGGAGTTTAGACCGTAATTTAATCGTGGAAATAGTTCGAGTTTCTTGCGTGTAATCGCAGACGTACACACACGCTAATAAAGAATGACATGATTTTGAGAACTGCAGACGAATAATACTACATTTTTGAAGAATTTCCCCGTTAATTGTCTTTCAAAATTAATGTTTACATTATAAAGTGTCCCCTCAACTTCCACTACACATTTAAATTTTACAGGCCTATCATCTCGGTATGTACGGGGCAGAGTATGCCTACTTGATACCTGGATGGTATCCTGAAAATTGGTGGAAGAAAAAAGAAGATATAGTTAACTGTACACAGGAGGAGATGAAGACGGTGATAGAAAGTGCAGTAGAAGTTGCACAATTAGCAAAAGACACTACGAACCAAACCACAATTAATGGAGAGGTGAGAGTTAAACCGTCAGCATATTCAGAGTTATATTTGAGCCGTGTTCAATATTCTAATCTGTCTTTCTATGACCATTTATTTTCAATTGTTTACCGCTTCTTGGTTATTTTGCAAATATAACTATTCTAAGCTGATTGTGAAATAAATAGTAAAGATGGGAATTGAAAAATAGCAATATTAAATATTATCAAATGACTACTTCAGAGTACCATGAAACTGTTGTCATTCATAGACGTGTTGTTGATCATCTTTGTTGGCATATATAACACAAACGCGCAAATCGATGAAAACAATTCAATTCTGCATTTTAAAAATATTAGCAACTACGCTACACAAAATAGTTTTTATTTCTCCTCATTGCAGACTTTCAAACATTATGAAAGACGATACTTGTCAGTGCTACAACAACCAAGATATACAGCTCTAAACATAGAATACCACTTTTGGCATGGTTTCGGCTATGACGCTGTTTGGGCTATCGCCCTGGCTTTAAATACAAGCATCGAGCAGATATCTCACACAGTAAGGATAAGAAATTTGTTTATACTATCTTTTGGTGTTTTGTTTGTTTGTTTGTTTGTTTG
>NC_135561.1:18731739-18744239 GCF_964340395.1 Glandiceps talaboti | reverse complement strand
AATCCAATCCAAAGTGTTTTACTAAACCGGAGGCTCTATGTGACGTTTTGTAACTAGTATCCGAGTTCTCACTCATCTTCTTCACGCCGGACTCACTTGTCAAACATCACATAACATCTTAGTTGGTTATCTCTAACAAATTCATGATCATGGCTGTGTATAAAATCAGATTATTTCTTCTTGTTTTTTCACAGCCTATTTATGACAAATATTTGATAATTTTTGTCACCATCTTGTTGTTAACTGATGTTGCAGTTTTCACGTCTTGGCAACTAATCAACCCATGTGAGACTCATCTAGTTGAACTGTCCACGGAGGTATGTACATTGTTAAAAAAGTTCTATATCAAATTAAATCATTTTTGAAAGTGTGACTTGTTCGTTTTAAGCTGTACATCTGATCATTGATGTCAAGAAATTTTGTTTGAGACCCTCAGCAACAACGCCCCTGCCCCCTCCCCCACTCAACCACATCAGGTGCCCTTTTACACTAATACTCACATTCAAAGTCCACACAGAGATATAATTGCTTTGTTTCCAAATTCTAGATGCAAGGCCCACTGACAGTTATAAAGGATACCCATTCTTGCTCTTCTGAGAATCTGTGGATATGGCTGGGCGCCCTCTGCGGACAAAAAGGGCTGTTATTGCTGTTCGGTTGTTTTCTTGCTCATGAAACAAGAAACATCGAAGTGGATGGTCTAAATGATTCGAGGCAAGAATGCATTTAATTACACTTCATTTATGGTTTAAAAATTGATGGCGAAGAAGACAACGGCGTTTTTGAAATACACGATGATGATGATGATGATGATGATAGTGATCATGATGTATTTCAATATCACTTAAAAGGTTCTTTGTTGAGGAATCCGTAATTTATTTGCCAAATGAACGAAGCGTTATTAAATACATCAATGTTAGCTTCTCTTCCTATTTTTTTATGTGCAAATAAAGTGTCCTAATCTTGAATTAATGTTTTCACAGACAAATTGGTCTATCTATTTATAACATCATGACAGCCAGTTTGATAAGCATTACCCTCAGCCTCGTTCTTGTGGATGACCCAAATCTGGCCTATGGGTGTATGAGTGTACCAATATTTTTATGCTGTACCATCACTATATGCATGATGTTCGTTGGAAAGGTAAATTCTTCTAACTTTTAGCTCCAATGACTAAAAGCCTAGGGGGCTTCTACGTTGGGTCCCATGGCCATGTGTCCTTCCATCCATGCATCATTGCATCTGGGTCCGTCTGTATCCCACTTAAACCGCAACAAATACCAGATGCTATAGTCATCATATGCACGTCACTTCATAGCCATACCGTCATCTGTAATACTAATTCATATTTTGTCTATTAATAAACACTGGAATTTTAATATTTAGAGACTTTATTCAGGCATCTACACTAATGTTATTAATGTCAAGCTTTCTAATGATACCTTCACATTTGGATTCAAGGCCATATATAGGCATAATGTCAAAGTGTACATGTATGCCTCTGACATACTGGGGCTGATTTCTACTAAACCTGGCACAAATATCAGGTACCCAAGATGGACATTAATTTGCTAAATGACCTATATGTGATAATGACCGAATGGTGGCCATACTTATCATCAGAATTCACATTTTACCGACTAAATCTCGAGGCTTGTCCATGTTTTTCATGATGTGACCCTGAACTTTAACCTTGGCCTCTATCTTCAAGGTCATATAGTGAAAATGTTAAGTGTATATGTAAACCTTAGGCATGCACTGGTCAATTTCAACCACAAATGGTACAAATGTAGACAACATATGAACGTAACATTATTAGTTCAAAATTAAGACCGAATGGCTACCACTTTGGTCGAAAAACTTCAGATATGAATTAATAAGTTGAAACGTTGGGACGTACGTTTTCGACAAAGACTTATTAGAGAACATTGAAATGTACACTCTTTCACTCTGTGGTATTAATCAAACAAAGATGAACCCATGCGCGTTGTAAGGTGTCATTAATTTGCCAGTTGTTTGAACGACTTCCAAAACGCAACGATCGGATAAGTTTGTTTTGTCCTGTCGAGCGTCGGTAGAGCGCCCTCAAAGGGAGAGGTTAGTTGAAATAACTTTATAGTGAACTTTGATTAGGTACACAACCACCAGTCACGTTAGCCAGTACCATCGTCTGCAGCTCGTTTGATATTTTCGTTAAGACCTATAAGCCCTCACTGCCTGCATCGCAGAGTTTAGGTTTGTTTACAGTTCTGCAAATATAGACAGAGTTCTGTCAGCATGGCAGTGTCCTTTTAGCAGACCATCATAGATATGTTCCTAACTACGACTTTCGTATAGTAACGTAATGTCATGGCCAGGGAAATCGTCAAATAAAATAATACATTATTTTCAAAAGGTTTTTTTGTAATGTTTCTCTTTGACTTGTATATCCTTATAGATTCGTGTTGTTTGGAGAGATCCGTCGGGAGTAAAGTACTTACAAAAGCGGACAAGGGGCGGCCTAACACCGTAACTCGTGCTTCTAGATCTGAAATGAGCGGCCACCCTCCCTGTACACATGAACGAAGCTAGAAAGCAACAGAAGTCCTACCAATCCAGAAAATACAACTGGGTTTAGAACCAAACAATTAAATTAAATGTCGAATCTTGCAGATTAATTATAGTTTTAGTTCTACAAAAACTTGACATGTGATAATGCTTAAGGCATCAGCTGAGTTTACACGATTCTTTTCTCGGTTGGAGGTACCGTAATTGTTGTAGCAGATTGAAATATAGTTTGACTACTCTTCTTACTGAAACAAAGGGACACGATTGGACATTATACGTTTTGGGGTGCGGCGATTTATATTAAGTCACTCGTAGTATTCAACTGACAGAAACATATGTAGGTATCACTTCCAATTGACTGAACCCAAACCTGACATTAAGATACAACACATGAACGATTTGATGACGTAATATTTGGTACGCATCAAAAAACGTCGAGGAATCGTTACTAGACAATAACATATTCTGACAAACCCATAACTTGGCAATTGAAATGTCATAGAAGGCATGCATCGACTTTAAATGTAATATTGTACAATAATATCAATCAAGGTTTTATGTAAGTACTTAACTGAAAGATTATTATCTCAAGTAACACTGTTTACAAACTCAGTTTTTGTTATAGTGACTTTAACATAGTTGGATAAAACATGTACTAATTCAATTCATTGAAACTATTTGTCGTTTTTATATTATTATCACCGATATTTCTCTCAGATACTCCCCTTCACTATTTAATGAATATTATTACTCCTATAGCAGGATTATTTTTGCTGTAAAAAGTTTAGTAGAGTAATGAAAACGGTGTGTAAAATGGTTTTCGACAGTATAGAATGTTGTCGATGACAAATAACAATCATTTTTTTTCCTGTGTGCTTTACTTATAAATAAATAAATATGGTATGGAGATATAAATTGTTAAAGAAAAGGATAAACTAGAGACACACTGCAGTAAATGGATTGACATAATAGAGAAGGTAACTGATTAAGCCTCTGAAACCAAGTGAAATGTAATACAACAAAGTTGACAATAAATACTATGACATACAAATACAAACTATAGATTTTAACAAGAATTATAAGCTTACAAAACATCTATGATCTATACACAAAATAAGGAGATTTTAGTCGTTTTATTGTGAATCGATATATCAATATTTGTGGTGCTCTAAATATTGTATCCCATCTCAAAATATTTTGAATGTGTTCTTTTCCATAGCATAGTCACGAAGATAATTGATTTTCAGTGTGGCGTTGACAGTCTGAATGATAACGCTATATGGGTTGCCATGGTGCAATAACTGTAAACTAAATTCACTACTATCTTGGTTCCCCCATAAATGGTAATTAATCATCTTTTCGACCAAGTTCTCGTCATCACACAATTTTAGAATTCAAGAGATGTTAAGTTAAGCTATGTCATCATATTTTAACTTTGAACCAATCATCATGACAACAATGTGATTTCATTGTTTAAGTTTAGGACTATGTGTGTTGTATCAAATGTGAAATTGATTAGTATGAGGCTCCTTTCGTTGATGGATAGAAACCGCAGCACCTGGATGGATCTCACGGTGGAGGTAGGCTGGCAAAACAACACAAATAAGGTAGTTCGGCTACATGGTGTGTTTAAGTCGATAACCTAACTAAAGTCTATAGTGACCTCACACAAGTCACAGAAACATAATCTCTCTCTCTCTCTCTCTCTCTCTCTCTCTCTCTCTCTCTCTCTCTCTCTCTCTCTCTCTCTCTCTCTCTCTCTCTCTCTCTCTCTCTCTCTCTCTCTCTCTCTCTCTCAGATAATGGAAGTCAGTAAAATGTACGCAATGTTTGTAGGTAAATGTGCTAGATTACAGATTACATTAATCTGACGGCTAATAGCATGATGGCTTCGACCACACAGATGTTACTTTTGCAAATTTCACATACCAATGTGGCGAGTCAACTGCTCTTCAAGCTTGCCTTCAAAAGTGTGAGACCTACAGACCTGTAAATCCAAATGGCTTTTTTATCAGTTGCTACTGTATGCCCTCTGATCTCTTGGTAAACATATACACCATTGTTATTGTAACTAATCAAACAGTTGTTCATCACGATCAAATAAAACAGGATAAATTACGTTAATAGCGCGATCATTTGTTTTTATTTCGTTCGCTCGATCGATGAAACTCTGATTTTGTATCACCAAAACTATTGATTTATCGGGATTATGTACTGTTTGTTCCCCTTTCATGACGGAAATATCAGCAAAGACTGATAACTGGTTGTCATTATAATGGGAGTATTGTTAAACTATGAGCAAAACACGTACAACTGCAATTAATATGTTTCACCACAATTCATAACAAATCACATCTACTACAAAACTAGAAAAAAGTACGACCTCTGAACATACAATATACGCCATTTAACCTCAAACAGAATGTCTTGCTCGACAACATTCCTATTAACGTGTACACTGCTTATTTTCATCCTCTGGTGCAACACAAATCTGGCCAATATCGCTACATATATCTTGTTTTGCATAACCTACGATTATCGTCGCAATATCATAGTATACAGTATAACAAGGAGTACTGTTTTCAGAAATTTGGAAATAAATAAGCAATAAATTGTGATCAACAGCTTTAAAAGGGTTCTATTATATTGTCGAAGCTGACAACGTTGTGTCTCAGGTTAATTGGTTTTAATTGTACAAGTGTTCACGTAAGGGAGTTCACATTGATGGCGAAAACATGAAAAGGGGTGGTTGGCTGGCAGACAGGCCGACAGACCGACAGACAGACAGACAGACAGACAGACAGACAGACAGACAGACAGACAGACAGACAGACAGACAGACAGACAGACAGACAGACAGACAGACAGACGGACGGACGGACGGATACATTTAGTTTTTATCAGATGATGGCGATTTTTCATCAAAATTTGGCATCAAAATACTATCTACATTTTTTTACCACAGGAATACTGTAAAGAGCATACACACGTTACAACGATGAACCTTTACCAAGTACTTCAAACTGTCCCTTTGATCCTATTACCTAGGTAAAGTTGATCTCAGAATCAGATTCAGCCTCATATTCAAAACATCACGATGGCATCAAACCAAAGCAGTCAAACTATAAATAATCAATGTCGAGGTTCCAGAAATGTTCCCTTTCACGCCCACTTGTCGTTTTGTGAAAACATTTTTGTCATTTCTGAATCGCACTTTTGTAACTCATGAGGTTTTGAATACCCATTTTCATTGGTTCAAATATCGATTATTTTTGTAGGAAATATAAATTTTATAATTTGTAACAGACATTCTTGAAAGGCATGTGGAATATTTCCAAGGAAACGAAGGAAAATATTTGCACCTGTTGTCACTTCACCAAAGATATTGATTTCTCTGAATACATACAACAAAAAGAAATTTACATGTTAAAACTCTCTATACAGACTGACTACCTAAGATGGTGATTCCTTGATGTTGAAATGTATTTTATTTAAAGCACGTCGTGTCCATTTAGTTTTTGATACATTTTTATTCCAAATTTGCAACTGTGTTTTTTAATCTCAATTATATTTCTTCTACATATTATTGAAATGTAATTGTTATGTTAAAAATGTCGAGAAATATTGCTTCTCTATGAAGTTATAAAATAAGGAACATCCGAGCATACAAATCAGAGAGAATTCTGGATAAAAAAATGGACAGTGGGGTGAGGGGATATCTCAGCTAGTACGGGTAAACGAACCTTAACATCAGAGATAAAAACTTGTAAAGTTGTAAAGTTGGACATTTGATGCTTGCTTGATGGCTTTCGTTGGGTGCCATCATGGTTCTCCGTATGTGAAACTATATGGGGATGAATCTGAGGATCAATACGAGTGTCCTCCAATATGAATCTGATTCTGAATCTGAGACCATTTATACGCATTATCTAGGAACCTGAACACTACAGATATGAGGGGCGAAATCAACACTTCAATTTAGGATTTGAAAATATATATATATTCGTTTTAGTTGGGTCTCAGATTAGAGTCGCCTCATAGTCGACACAACTTATCCAGTGCGAATCCCCTACATCATATCAATCGATTAGATCCAGGTATTACATATTTGCACAGGTGTTTTCTGGTCTTTATCACTCATCAATCTACTGATCGTAAACGAATGCAAAATCAAATACGCACTGTGTTCAAATTCCAAAGCACAGACCCGTATCCTTGCTCAGTGCATTTAATAACACTTAACAATATACAATGTACTTAAAAGAACAGTGTACTATATAGACTATGGTATGACTGGCTTGCGCAATTGGCCTATACTATTTTATACAGGCGTATCCGATGACAGTATATCCCTCTGACCTTATGTTTTTTTTATATTTGAATTGCTATGACCATGAATGTTCAGTGAGCCTGCCCACAAGTTTTATGTTAAGGTCGCAAAAATGATAGCAGATGTATACCTCCCAAAGTATTTGGTTTGTGTAGAGTTTGATATTTCAATGTTTGAACGTATACAATCTGCCAGATCAATCATGTATTTATTGTAATAGTCGTAGTACATGTACTGTGCATACTGCTGCTTTTAATATCATTAACTAAATACAGAGCAGACACTCTGTAAAGGATGGTTATGTACTATAAACATATTCTCAGCCCATTGATATGACCGTTGTACTCTTAGGACTTTGCGTCACTAATTCAGGAATTTATCGATCAACTCACACCTACATATTGTTAAGTTTCTGTAACTATCATTAAACTTGCAGCTCTGAAATATCAACACGCTAGGAATATACGAATCGTGTACGTTAGTTTGTAGCTGATATTGCCATGGTATAGCTCATTAAATCGACACTTTCATTTCCTTGTGTAAAAGGTAAGTTGCATGACTATAATCCTCAGAAGGTGGTCTTAAGAAATATGATTGGAATACAGCCAAAATATCACCAATAGCAACGCCTCTTTATTGATTTCTTTCTGCAATAATCTATGGTTACCCATGGTACAATAGGGACGGCACCTGGACAAAAGCTATAAAAGGTGCCTGCTTGGAAAATTTGAGATTTAGGAATTGTCGGCAAAAGATGCCCTGCGTCGTCTGACCGATAGCTGTGTGTGAGCAAGACAACCAAGAATTTGAAGCACTCTTTCTACATAGCCGCAGACCAAACAGGTAAAAAATCTCATTTAATCTAGGGTACATCAATAACGGGAAATATTCAGGTCGCGATGAAACTATACAATATAATATATATTCAAAATATGATTTATCCAAATAATGTTCAGACATGGAAATGTTTCAAAATTAAAGAAAACGAGATTTGGTATATGTTGTCTATATCCAATTATTTTGTTTGCATAAGAAAATAGCAGATAAAGCAATGAGACAAACATAAAATGTACACAAGTCCAAAAAGACATGATTTTGATAGACATTGGAAATATGAACATTTGTCAGATTTCAAATATTTGAAACCACAATTTAACAGCTTGTATATAGGAATTCCATCGTCGTAAAGTTTGCCTGACAAAACACATGCTACAGGCTTTGATTCATTTATCAATCGAAACCCTATACGATATATTATGGCCGTAATATCTTCCTATAGCAAAAAATATAATAAAGGTATTTCCAAATGATTGCGATATTTTTATAAAAGGATTTCTTTTGTCCACAAGACCATTGTGCCGTCATTGATTTAGAACTCTTGACAATACATTGCACAGATCTTCAACAAACTGACTTGATATACTGGGAAAATAATAGATGTTTACCGCAGTTCACTATACAATCATTTTGTCAGGTGAGAATCGTACTTAGCAAAACCATATGTCGACAAATAGGCATTCAGGGAAATTAATCTTCACCTCTGACCGTTCATAAAAAGGAAATGTCACTTAAACTGTGATGTGACATCAACTGCTGAATCTACGACATGATCAAACTTAATACATACACATGGTTATCAGATTGGAATTCAAGGAGACGTTACACAGATGCATGCAAAGATGCACAACTATTTTATAATATTAAGGGGGAGAGGTGTCATTTCGTTTAATTTGTTCTTGGTCACCATGTTTGTGAGATTAGAAGTAGGGTGCCATCACAATTTAAAAGTGTTCAATAGGAACAGTGTGCTTTCAAATGTGACGAATAACTCATTTCTACAATGGCACGATCCTGCTGAAGTGCACTGGCTCAAGGGCTAATACTAGAACCCCACATCGGAGAGCTGTTCAGCCACCCAGTCGAGATCTCCCTACAAGACATGATACTACGGTAATACATGATACTCGTAATATCGTACACTTTGAACAGTATTTGCATCTCCTGTGGGTAAACGTAGGTTTTAATTTGTAGGTGTACGTATACACACTGATTCAATTTACTCAAGGGCAATCACAATTTCAATATTTTTGCACTACTCATTGATGATACCGACCATTGATTAACATGGGCAATGTCTAAGGAGTGTTATTTTAATAATTGTTAGTGAAAATACTACGTTTGTCTGATCGCTAGTGCTAAATGATACCTCAGTTAAAACCAGTGCGGTTTTTTCACTATGATACATTCGAACTGACCTTTCTCTCAAGTTTTAAAATTGCAGTACACTAGCTACCTACAAGTAATACTGTCCACTAATTAATGTATACAATGTCTTTTTTTATAAATACTTGACAAATTCTAGTCAATAAATCTATATTGTTATTTGGTGAAAATATCCTAGTTGCAACTATTGCAGGTTTAACGTCTAATGAACATAACCCTAATTTCGCCTATTAATCTCTATGTTCAAACAAGGCGAAACAAGACGTGAACTGAATGCATTCCATATGCTTAAGGACAATACATTCTTGTTACATACACATTGCTTGTGTAAGAAATTGCAAGTGAATCAACATTTTAAGGATTGAAAATAGCACTTTCATATCTTGGACTATCATCAATATATTAGTCACATTAGATGAAACTCTGAGTAACAAATTGATAATATTACCTCTAATCGATCATAGTAATTAAGTGCGTAACTTAATCACGCAATATGTCATTCATACTCTTTATATTCTAGAGTAATAAAATCCATGGTATCATCAACATTCACCTCGATTCTTGATATTGTAAATGACAGGTGAAGACACATTCAACTAAATGATGAATATCATTAATATGCAAAAATACCCAGTAATAGACAAGTCCTACCTGTCATATTTCAATACCCATGTGTTGTGATAGTCATTTGATCACACACCTGATGAAATTCTAAGGATGTCAACTAAATAGGCAAATGTAATTCAATAATTACACAAAATACTGATTCAATATGCAAGCCAAGCAAATATTATCTATGGGATATTACGTTTAAACACAGACCCTAGGGTCTATGTTTTAAAGGACTTCTGCTATTCATGATGTTTGCGCTAATTAGTGAATAATTAGTGAGTAATTATGTAAATTGACTTTATATGCAAGTCATATTCATAAGGCATAAATGTGGCATTTTGCCATTACTATCTATCCCTCCGCACTCTGAAATACGAGTCACTATACATGAAATATCATGACAAATAGTAAGATATATCAACAAGAGTTATTGAACATATGCTATTGGTCGTATGTTATGTAAGAAATTGTAATAAGTTTTAAGATTTATTTGATGATATTACCTAATAACCAAATGTTATCAATTATGCAAATCTCGGATGGTTGGACGGACGGACGGACGGACGGACGGACGGACGGACGGACGGACAGACAGACAGACAGACAGACGGACGGACGGACGGACGGACGGACGAACGGACGGACGGACGGACGGACGGACAGACGGAAAGACAGACAGACAGACAGACAGACAGACAGACAGACAGACAGACGGAACAACCATATACTGCAATATCCAACTCAGGAATCTACACTAGACGAAGCCACGCGAAATCATCGACGTAACAGACACACATACATACATACATACATACATACATACATACATACATACATACATACGGACAGACAGACAGACAGACAGACAGACAGACAGACAGACAGACAGACAGACAGACAGACAGACACGCATATGGAACCATGGCTTTAGAAGGATTATGCAATAATGTGTATACATCTCCCATCTCATAGTTGGAAATAAGTAATCATTACTTTGTTGACCATACACATGCCTATAGAGTAGGGACTGTTGCTGCGTTACCCGTACTTGTGGCTGACTATGCAAAATACTTGTGTGGAGCAAACACATTTTGCGGGGAAAAAACAATCATACTGCATGTACAACTCAGAAATTTTGTCTAGAGCAACAACCCACGCGAGATCATCACGCAACGCAACAGGAGCGCTTGATTCTCAGTTCACGTACATAATTCTAATGGATGCACGTAATCCCATTTTTTGCCAGAGGAGTAGGGTCTATGGTTTAAAGGACTTCTGCCATTAATGATATTTCCACCAGTTAGTGAATATGATTATTTGGCAAATTGGTTGGTTACATGCAAGTCATATTCATAGAGCATAAGTGTGGTATTTTGCCATTACTATCTATCCCTCACTTTGAAATACCAGTCACTATACATGAAATATCATGACAAATAGTACAACAAAAGTTATTGAACATATGCCATTGGTCGTATAGCATGTACTAAATTGTAATCAGTTTGAGTTCATGAGATATTACCTAATAACCAAATGTTGCCAATTATGCAAATAGCAGACAAACGGACGGACGGACGGACGGATGGACAGACAGACAGACACAGACAGACAGACAGACAGACAGACAGACAGACAGACAGACAGACAGACAGAACTATGATATTACCCGAACTCAATAATGTGATATTCACTTAATCATAGCACACTAGACATTCGCATTGTTACCTAAAATTACGATGAAGCATTTTAAATTCATATAAACAGGATTTTTCGTGATTTACCAGATATTTTAGTGCATATGGAACCATAGCCATTGAACGATAATGCAATAGTGTTTATACATTGATGCGAAAGTTAAGATATATTTCAATATCATGAGTGGATCCAAAATAACCAAACTCTGACTATTTTCACAAAGTAAGTGTCTTCTTGTACATTTCATTCTAGAACAATACAGGTGTCTCTCATGGTAACCACAGTTGACATATTTCATTCTGGATTCAGCTCGTAGTTGGAAATGAATAATCATTACTTTGTTGACCATACACATCCCTAAAGAATAGGGACTGTTGCTACGTTACGCGTACTTGTGGCTGACTTGACTACTGACACTATGCAAAACACTTTTGTGGAGCTAACACATTTTGCGGGGAAAAAACAAACAATCATACTGCATATACAACTCAGAAATCTTGTCTAGACCAACATGCCACGCGAGATCATCACCTCAACAGAAGCGCTTGATTCTCAGTTCACGTAAACATGTATATCAATATAATGAGTCTAATGGATGCACGTGATCCCAATTATTGCTTCACGAGTAGCGTCTATGGTCTAACGGACATCTGCCATTGATGACAATTCCGCTAATTAGTGAGCATAATTATTAGGCAAATTTGTTGCTTATATTCAATTCATATTTATAGGGCATAAGTGTGGTATTTTGCCATTACTATCTGTCCCTCCCGTTGAAATACCAGTCACTATACATGAAATATCATGACAAATAGTACAACAAAAGTTATTGAACATATGCTCTAAGTCTTGGTCTTATGTTATGTACTAGACTGTAATAAGGTTGAAAATTAAATTGATGAGACATTGCCTAAAACCAAAGTGTTATCAATTTTGCAAATCTCAGACGGATGGACGGACAGTCAGGCGGAGACAGACACGCAGACAGACAGACAGACAGACAGACAGACAGACAGACAGACAGACAGACAGACAGACAGACAGACAGACAGACAGACAGACAGACAAACCTATAACATAACCCGAGCTCAAT